>NC_053114.1:46102018-46169518 GCF_010015445.1 Perca fluviatilis | reverse complement strand
CCATCAAGAGCAAGCATTAGCAGTGGCTGTCGCGACAGTGGCAAGGAAAAACTCCCTTTTAGGAAGTAACCTCGGCAGACCCAGACTCTTGGTAGGCGGTGTCTGACGGGCCGGTTGGGGGTGTGATGAACAGTGGCAATAATAGTCACATTAAAGGTCACAGTGACCTCGAAGGTTATCGTGGAAGTTCATGTCATAGCAGGGCACATCGTGTCATACTGAGTAGTGCAGTCCCCTATACCGGATCCAGACTACTCTGTGAATAGGAACATCACAGCAGGGCGTTGCGGGATGTAACGTGGCGCTGCAGAGCATGGGTGGATGCGGCGGATGCAGCAGGATGCAGCAGGATGCAGTAGGATGCAGCAGGATGCAGCAGGATGCAGCAGGATGCGGCCGGGATTTGCAGAGAATCACAGAGCATAGCTCTGCGAAGAAGAAACATAAGGACTCCGGGGAGTAAACTCCCCAGAGCTAGATTAGTAACAAGCAATTCTGGGACAGGATGCATACAGAAGTAACAAGTAGAGATGAGAGAGCAGCTCAGTGTGTCATAGGAAGGAAACAGCCTCCCCTGCAGTCTAGAATTATAATAGCATAACTAACTACGAGGAGAAGCAGGTGGGCCGGGTTAGGTGGACGCTGCAACTCCTCACTCCCTAACTATAAGCTTTGTCAAAGAGGAGGGTTTTCAGTTTACTCTTGAATGTGGCGACGGTGTTCGCCCCTCGAACCCAGACTGGAAGCTGGTTCCACAGAAGCGAGCCTGATAGCTGAAGGCCCTGGCCCCCAGTCTACTTCCAGAGACTCTAGGAACCAGCGTGGGGCCCCGCATTCCGGAGCGCAGTACCCTAGTGGGACAATAAGGTACTAAGAGCTCTTCTAGGTATGATGGTGCTTGACCATTTAGAGCTTTGTAAGTCAGGAGGAGGATTTTAAATTCGTCCTAGACTTCACAGGAAGCCAATGCAGAGAAGCTAATACAGGAGAAATATGATCTCTTCTCTTAGTTCTCGTCAGAACACGTGCTGCAGCATTCTGGATCAGCTGGAGAGCCTTAAGGGACTTATTTGGGCAACCTGATAATAAGGAATTGCAGTAATCTAGTCTAGAAGTAACGAATGCATGGACTAGTTTTTCAGCAACATTCTGAGACAGGATATTCCTGATTTTGGCAATGTTACGAAGATGGAAAAAGGCTATTCTTGAGGTTTGTTTTAAATGGGCGTTGAAGGATATATCCTGATCAAAAATAACTCCCAAATTTCTGACCGCAGTGCTGGAGGCCAGGGCAATACCATCCAGAGTAGCTATATCTTTCTCGAAAACGAGTTCGGCAGTGCGTGTTGGTCCTATCACAATAACTTCCGTTTTGTCTGAGTTTAACATCAGGAAGTTGTGGGTCATCCAGGATTTTATATCCTCAACACACGTTTGAAGTCTTGCTAACTGACCACTTTCATCTGGCTTAATTGACAGATATAATTGGGTATCGCTCTGCAGCAGTGATAATTAATTGAGTGTTTCCTAATAATATGTCCTAGAGGAAGCATATATAAGGAAAATAGAATTGGTCCAAGCACTGAGCCTTGAGGAACGCATGGCTGACTTTGGCGTGCTTGGAGGGTTTATCGTTAAATGTTAACAAATTGGGATCGCTCAGAGAAATAAGACTTAAACCATTTTAGTGCAGTTCCTTTAATTCCGACTAAGTGTTCTAATCTCTGTAACAGGATTGTATGATCAATAGTGTCAAAAGCAGCACTAAGATCTAGTAAAACAAGAATGTAGACAAGTCCTTTGTCTGCAGCTGTTAGAAGGTCGTTAGTAATTTTCACCAGTGCCGTCTCTGTGCTATGATTCTTTCTAAATCCTGATTGAAAATCATCAAATAAACTGTTGCTATGTAGAAAATCACATAACTGATTATCAACCACCTTCTCAAGGATCTTGGATAGAAAGGGAAGGTTAGATATAGGTCTATAGTTTGCTAAGACCTCAGGATCCAGGGTCGGTTTTTTCAGAAGAGGTTTTATCACAGCTATTTTAAATGACTGCGGTACATAACCTGTTAATAAGGACATATTGATCATATCTAGTAGTGAAGTGTTTACCACGGGTAACGCTTCTTTGAGTAGCCTCGTTGGGATGGGGTCCAAGAGACAGGTAGATGGCTTAGCTGAGGATATCTTTAACATTAATTGTTGAAGGTCTATAGGATAAAAGCAGTCTAAGTATATGTCCGGATTAGTCGTTCGTTCTAGCGGTCCTGTATTTAAAGATGAACTGTTAGAAGTTGAGGGCAAAAGGTGATTAATTTTATCTCTAATTGTTATAATTTTATCATTGAAGAAGCTCATGAAGTCATCACTACTCAGAGCTAGAGGAATAGATGGCTCAGTAGAGCTGTGACTGTCTGTCAGCCTGGCTACAGTGCTGAAAAGAAACCTTGGGTTGTTCTTATTTTCTTCTATTAGTGAAGAGTAATAGTCTGATCTGGCTTTTCTTAAGGCCTTCCTATAGGTTTTGAGACTTTCTTGCCAATCCAGACGGGATTCTTCCACTTTGGTGGAGCGCCACTTACCCTCGAGGTTTCGCAAGACTTGTTTCAATCTGCGAGTTTGTTCGTTATACCAAGGAGCTTTTTCCTTCGCCTATCGTTTCCTTTTTGAGAGGAGCGACAGAGTCCAAGGTCGTTCCGAGGGCAAGTCGCAGCACCGTCCACAAATGCATCAACCCGAGAGGGACTGAGGTTAACATAGAGGTCCTCTGTTATTCTAAGGCACGACATAGAGTCAAATGCTGTTGTAATATCTTCCTTAAATTTAGCTATAGCACTGTCAGATAGGCATCTAGTGTAGAAGCCATTATCTAGTTTAGTATGGTCAGGTAGCAAGAATTCAAAAGTAATTAAAAAATGATCTGATAATACCAAATTCTGCGGAAATATTCTTAAGTCCTCAATTTCAATACCATATGCCAGCACAAGGTCGAGGGTGTGGTTAAAACAGTGCGTCGCCTTGTGCACAGTCTGACTGAAACCGATTGAATCCAGTAATGTGTTGAAAGCAGTAGTAAGGCTATTGCTGTCAACGTCCACATGGATATTAAAATCACCTACAATAAGTACTTTGTCTGATTTAAGGACTACACATGATAAAAACTCTGAGAATTCAGATAAAAATTCAGAATACGGACCTGGAGCTCGGTAGACAACAACAAATATAATTGGCTGTTCTGATTTCCGTGTTGGATGTTGAAGATTAAGAACAAGGCTTTCAAAAGAGTTATAATTCAGTTTGGGTTTAGGATTAATTAACAGGCTTGAATCAAATATGGCTGCAACTCCCCCTCCTCGGCCGGAGCCTCTAGGAATTTGAGTATTAATATGACTGGGAGGAGTCGCTTCATTTAGACTAACATAATTTTATTTATAGTATCAAATCATAACACGAGTTATCTCGAGACACTTTACAGATAGAGTAGGTCTAGACCACACTCTATAATTTACAAAGCCCCAACAATTACAACAATTACAGTAATTCCCTCAAGAGCAAGCAGTGCGACAGTGGCGAGGAAAAACTCCCTCTTGGGAAGAAACCTGGGACAGACCTCAGCGCTGTTGTGGCGGTGTCTGACGATGCCGGTTGTAACAGTGATAAACAGGATTAATAATGGAACATTAATAATCGAATAATAAGTAGTCAAGTAGCGTAGTGCAGCCATGTGTTGCGCCAAGGATAAGAACAAGAATAATCTTTATTGTCTACTTCAGGGGTTTTCAAATTGGGTGAATGTGAGCCTTCCCTTAGAGTTGGTAAGGACAGCCGAGCCCCCCCTTCCCCAAAATCCCATCCGCCTGCCCTAACCCACACACGCCTCTGCAGTAAATGCCATCTTTTGTGTGTTTGATGAGTTTCAATAACTGATAACCTGTAAATATTGTTTTTATATTGTATTTGAAGACATTTTATTGTATATATAACTTTTGTATATATAACTTATATAACTCAGGCTTTCTGTATTACTTTCATCTATTTATTCTCCTTTAGATCGACTTTTCTAATTATATCTGAGTCAGCACACATGTAGCCTATAGGCATCATTTACTCCTCCCTCCTCTTTTTCATCCTTTGTTGAGGAAGTAACCTCAATTATACATTATTTATTTTAATTTATTAATAAACCCCTGGACTGTAATATTTCAGATGTTTGAGCAAGATTTCTATGCCCAAAACTTTGTGCACATTCAAAATATAACTCATCCCATCTGTGTTCTCAGAGATTTGGAGGAGTTGTGATATTTTGTGAAAAATAAAGTTATAATAGGCTATTACAAGTTATAATATTACAAAATTATAACTAACCCTAACCCAATTATTCATGAATCATATCTTCACCAGACACTCTAAACTCCATGGACCATAAAGTCTGTCTGAAGCTGTTTCTTTGCAAGCAGCAGCACCTTCAATGCATTCCACCATCTCATTGTGACTGAAACTGTGTGTGTGTATCTGTGTGTGTCTGTGTATGTGTGTCTGTGTGTGTGTGCTTGTCTGTGTGAGTGTGTGTGTCTGTGTGTGTGTGTGTGTGAGTGTGAGTGTGTGTATCTCTGTGTGTCTATGTGTGTGTGTGTGTGTGTGTGTAAACAGGAACTGGTGTGCGTTTGTGGTGACGAAGACGGTGAGCTGCATGGTTGAGGATGGAGTGGAAGCGTTTGTGAAGCCTGATTATCATCCCTGTAGCTGGGGGAGCGGCCAGTGCAACAGGGTGGTTCTGTGAGTACACACACACACACACACACACACACACACACACACACACACACACACAGACACACACATACACACAGAAACACACACACACACACACACACACACACACTGTATCTGTCTCTCAGTCATTATCTGTCTCTCGTGTCGCAGCTACCGGACCTACACGGAGGCCTACACACACACACACACACACACAGACACACAGACATAACACACACACACACACACACACACACACACACACACACACACACACACACACACACACACACACACACACACACACACACACTGTATTTGTCTCTCAGTCATTATCTGTCCCTCGTGTCTCTGCAGCTACCGGACCTACACGAGGCCTACACACACACACACACACACACACAGACACACACACAGACACACACACACACACACACACACACACACACACACACACACACACACACTGTATCTGTCTCTCAGTCATTATCTGTCTCTCGTGTCTCGGCAGCTACCGGACCTACACGAGGCCGCGATACAAGGTCGCCTACAAAATGCTCACGGAGATGGAGTGGAAGTGTTGCCATGGTTACAGCGGAGAGGACTGCAACGACGGTCCAATCGGAGGAGCGGGAACGCAGATTTCCACCACCAGACCTCAACCCAGACCGGGACATGGAGGGACAAACTACGGACAGGGAGGTGGGACAAACTATGCACAGGGAGGAGGGACAAACTACGGACAGGGAGGTGGGACAAACTATGGACAGGGAGGAGGGACAAACTACGGACAGGGAGGTGGGACAAACTACGGACAGGGAGGAGGGACAAACTATGGACAGGGAGGTGGGACAAACTACGGACAGGGAAGAGGGACAAACTACGGACAGGGAGGAGGGACAAACTACGGACAGGGAGGTGGGAAAAACTACGGACAGGGAAGAGGGACAAACTACGGACAGGGAGTTGGGACAAACTACGGACAGGGAAGAGGGACAAACTATGGACAGGGAGGAGGGACAAACTATGGACAGGGAGGTGGGACAAACTACGGACAGGGAAGAGGGACAAACTATGGACAGGGAGTTGGGACAAACTACGGACAGGGAAGAGGGACAAACTACGGACAGGGAGGTGGGACAAACTACGGACAGGGAGGAGGGACAAACTATGGACAGGGAGGTGGGACAAACTACGGACAGGGAGGTGGGACAAACTACGGACAGGGAGGAGGGACAAACTATGGACAGGGAGGTGGGACAAACTACGGACAGGGAAGAGGGACAAACTACGGACAGGGAGGAGGGACAAACTACGGACAGGGAAGAGGGACAAACTATGGACAGGGAGGTGGGACAAACTACGGACAGGGAAGAGGGACAAACTATGGAAAGGGAGGTGGGACAAACTACGAACAGGGAAGAGGGACACACTATGGACAGGGAGGTGGGACAAACTACGGACAGGGAGGTGAGTGAAAAACGCAGAATGCTGGTTGCGAAAAGTTGAGCCTGAGTCAACATTTGGAGAAACGCAGCACTGTGTCCCGCTGTCATGTACCAGAGATCACACTTGTGGGGGTGTTTTGAGGCAGTGTGAGAGTCCCATGCAGGAAACAGGAAACATCACAGCCTCTATTGCTGCCACAAGAAAGTTTTTGAATGATATCCTGTCCTATTTATTTGACCCTTTTGAACAAAAATCTCTAGAAAGATTCCTTATTTCCAAAAGAAAAGATATTTGATGTGCCTGACTGTGGCTGAGCCTGAAACATAAAACCTGTGAGGACTGCTGTTCCTCAGTTGTAGTTACTAAGATATATAGTTTATATAGTTATATAGTTTATATAGTTATTTTACAGGAGCAGGGACCTACACCATGTGGCACAAGTTCTCCCAGTTACACCAACATGAAAATCGTTTTTTTAATCTTTTTTGGATGGAACACACACCTTCACATGAGACAATAGATCCAGTCAGTAAACCAGCCATGATCATGTAGGGAACAGAGTTCTACATTAAACCTGAAACAGTAAGTTCATTTAAAACACTGACCACTGAACTATCCTGTTGTTTGTCTTCATTGTCTTCTGATCAGACTTTAGTACCAAACATGCAGGACATCTCAATCTATACCACAGAAACAGGAAGTCATCTGTGAGCTGTGCTGACCTCTGCTGGTGACCAGCAGGAATTACTCTACTCATGTGTCAGATGCAGGGCCTGAAGTTAACTTTTTTGACCACCAGCCACTGTGGCAGGTGGATTTAAAATTCCACCTGCCACAGTGACTTTTTACCAGCCAGACTTTTTTTGCCTCATAAAGGTGAAAAACAGGAATTGCTGTGTCTCTATGATCCTATCCTGTCCTATTCATGGTAGCCTAGGGGCCCGGTGTTGGCTCTTTACGCCACTGCATATAAGAGATGAGATGACAAAATCAGGAGTAGCCTACGCGCACCACAACAACAAAAAAACACTGGTGAATGTGGACCATAACACATGAAAAAACACACAAGGGCAGTCCCTCCAGGATTTCACACTCTATTTTTCAGATTGTTGCGGCCCAAAATGCCTAATTTTGCGGGAGCTTTTGTAAAAAATTGCGATACAAGTTGCAATGTCTTTTGTATAATTCTTTAAAAATAAAAAGGAAACTTGTTTTGGGGAGAATAATAATTATTACTATTAATTAATTACTCTGGGCTGAGATTTCCTAGGAACCTTACCAAAAGGCTCAGGATGCTGCAAATGTTAGTATAATATGAAAATGGCTGGTGGATTTAAGACAAAAAATTATAATTTATTGAATTAATCAAATTTGAACATATCTGTCACTGTCAGTGGCTAGTTGATCTTTACATTGTTAGTTAATTTCCTCCTGGCCTGGGACACACACACACACACACACACACACACACACACACACACACACACACACACACACACACACACACACACACACACACACACACACACACACACACACACACACACACTCCTGGGCTGGGACATATTCATACGGTTAGATAAAGTACTTATTGGACTTTAACTTATCATTGCACTTACAATAACAAGCGTAGCTGTCCTCAATTTAGGTCATCCGGTACGTCTCATCTCCGTTTTTTCCTGCATCCATCGTGTGTGTCTGTGTCTGTGTGTGTGCACGTCAGTCGCGAGGGAAATGGAGCAGCCCAGGACAGGATTGAAACGGCAGCAGCTTCCAGCGACTTTAGAGTGAAAAAAACATTACAGCGTACATTGATGTTAAAATGTATACAGATTGGCAGGACGGTCTGAAATGTTTTGCACGGTCTTTCGCTGTACGTTTTGTTGGTAAATGTGAGATGTTCCAGTCACACACATTTCATCTTCCTAACAGAAACAAGGAAATTAATTTGACCCGTTCTCACTACTGCTTGGTCAGTGGCTGCACATGGGACTGCTGGGATTGCCTGCTTACTGATAGTTGCGTGTCTGAATCACTCAATTCTCATTGGCTACCTGCCAATGTGGCAGGTAGATTGACAGTGTTACCCGCCAATTGCAAAATTCACCCGCATTTGGCTGGTGGTCGGGTCTTAATTTCATGCCCTGGTCAGATAATAATAATAATACATTTAATTTGTAATGCACTTTATATTTACGCAAATCCCAAAGTGCTACATGATAGTGCTAAAAATTATATAAACACACGGAGAGCATGAAAAAAAGTAAATAAAAGGAAAAGGGCACGAGTTCACTCAAAAGCTCTCCTAAAAAGGTGGGTTTTAAGGCCACGTTTAAAAGCATCCATGTGTGGCCCCGGCTTCTTCTCCATGTGACTGTAAAAGCTTCTGTGATTGGAGCTCTGAAGTTGCTGCTTTCTTTTCTTCCAGGGCGAGTTGACAATGAGAAGATGAGGCAGCTGGAAGAGAAGATCCAAAGTTTGACCAAAAACCTCCAGGACCTTCAGTCCACCATGAACGAACACCTTCAACAGGAAGTCAACAAACCAGGCATCAGCGGAGGAGGAACATCTTCAGGAGGAAGAAACCCCGCTGATGCGGCCCAGCCAGAGATTAAAGACACGATTCACAGCATTCAGACGAAACTGGACCAGCTGGACAACCGCACACAGGTGAGTCGCTGGTTCCTTCTTCATCTGTGAGCCGAAGACTTTATTCACAGAACACATGTAATATTTGTTTTATTTTTCCTCTAAGTCGAGGTGTTACCTGACAGACAATTTGCTTTAAACTCAAAAGTCAAACTCAGACACATCAGTATGAGGGGCCATCAGGGGAATTTATTCACAGTTACCTCACACACACATACAATTAAAATGCTTTCACAAACACACAACAGAAATGCTTTCATATACACTACTGAAAAACTATACTCTCACATACTATACTGGAACCTCACACACATACAAGTAAAACACTACTCAATCACTATCATTTACAATACTGAAACATTCTCCCATACATTACTGAAACACTAGGATTTCACGTTTAATAGTGTATAAGAGAGCATTTGAGAAGTGTGTATGAGGAGCATCAGAGCATTGGAAAGTTGATTATGATGTATGACCAGAGGGACTTCTGGGCCATTAGGATCAATAATAAAAGGGAACATTACTAATTCTATTTATAACATCATTGTAGTTGGCTTTTGTGCAACCATCAGTGTTAAGGTTAGTCTAACCAGTCCACATCAGGGGTCTGGCGTTTTACCCAAACCTGATGAAGAGTGGACAGATCATTTAATGTGGCGTGTGTGAATAAGTTACAGTTGGTTTATCTTTCTGTAAAGATAAGCAGAGGTTGGTGCAGCTTTGTCTTCACAACTGTCCTGTAGGTTAAATGTCTTAGCTCCAACAAAAACATGATAAAAGTTTAGTTTTAATGTTTAATGAGAGCTGTAGCTGAAGTGTCTCTGCTCCAACCAACTCATGACAAAACTTGTTTTTATGTTTTTAGGCCCATGATAAAACCCTGGTCAGCATTAACAACCACCTGGTGAACGGGAAAGGGAACGCCCTGGATGGAGGTCTGTCTGGAGGAGGACTGAGCGGTGGGAGGCTGAACTCACTGAAGGAGGAGATCCTGAGGGAGTTAGAGAGCCGGGTATCACTGTCCTGCTCCTCCTGTCAGGTATCGCATCAACCTCATAATAATCCCAAAAAAACATTAACGCATCAATGACCTTCCTTCAGACTTAAGTGTATGAAATAGAAATAAATAAATAAAATAAAATAAATTAAATAACTTAAAAGAAAACATGAACAGTGCAGTGGAAGTTAAACCCATTTGTGGGTCAGTAAGATGGTTCATTGTGTGTGTTTTTCAGGCCGGTGTGGAGGATCTGCGCCGACAGCAGCAGCAGGACAAAGAGAGGATTCAAGCTCTGGAGAAGCAGCTAAATGCCATGGACGTTCGGTATCGTCAGAGCCTGGATGGGCTGCGTCAGGAGGTGGTGCGCTTGCAAGGATGCTGTGACACCGTCAACGACCTACGAAAACGCGTCACTGATGCCGAACGCAAGATCAGCTCCGCCTCAGAGAACTTTGATGTTCTGCAGAACCGTCTGGACAGGGAGCTCAGCGGAGGAGGAGGCAGCAACAACGAGAACGGTGGCTTCGGTGGAGGAGGGTTTGGTGGTGGAGGAGGAACTGGGGGAGGGGGGAGGGATGTTGTGGTGACGGAGGAAAGACTGGACAATCGTCTGAAGGACCTGGAACGGCGGGTCAACAACACCTTGCAGCAGACAGAGCAGAGCTGCTCGCACCTAGAGAACGACCTGAAGGACTACTTCCACAGAGAACTGGGGGACCTGCGGACAGTATTCCTGGACCGGTTTGATGACCAAGCCTTCAGGATCGCAGACGTGGAGCTGGACGTGGGACAGGTGAAGGAGAGAGTGAGCGACCAAGACAAGAGGCTATCTAAGCTGGAAAACAACACTTTGCTCATCAGCCAGAGACTGAAAAACTGCAGCTGTGCAGGGACTGAAGGAGACCTGGGAGATGGAGGAGGATTTACAGGGGGATCTACTGGGGGATCTACAGGAGGATCTACTGGGGGATCTACGGGGGGATCTAAAGGAGGATCTACAGGAGGAGGTACAGGAGGAGGATTATCTGGGACAGGAGGAGAAAGTACAACAGAGAAATCACTGGAGTGGAGAGTGATCGCCAATGAGGATCGTATTCGACACTTTAACACTGAACTGAAAGATCTGTCAGTGTCTGGAGACTCTCTGCACGACAAGGTAAGTGACAACTGTGGAGTATGAGGAAACAGCAAATTTCCCTAAAAAAGATTCTTACCAACATGAAATCACAGGATAGAATAAAAAAACTTAGATGAGAATGTCAGAGGACTCTTACATTCCAAATCAGTTTCCCTCCCTCATAAACAAATATGTAATAATAAAATATTTGAACACATAAAAAGCAGCATGTCAAGGTTTTCAGATAGTTGCTCTCAAATATATATTTAAAGGAACGCAACATTCTTTGGATTTAGTTTATATTGTGACCCATATTTCATCTTTATCCTTTGTTTATATTTTTGTATCATGAAATACTGAACCATGATCAACACGATAACTCTCACTGAGGAGTAACTGACATTACTTCTGTGGGATTACACTGATTTCAGGTCTCTAAAAGAAACTCAGATAAAACTGATGTGAATTAAATTGTTGTTATATCACATAATGTGAATTGTCCCTCAGGTTGTGGACCTCAGCCATGACGTCCGTAAGATCAAATCTCTGACCGGGGATCACGGGGAACACTTTAACCGAATTGTTACTGAGGTGGAGCTTCTGGGGCAGGACTGCGAGTTGTGTGGGAAGGTAGAAGATGAGCTGCAAAGGCTGAAAAATCAATCCCAGGATGCACTGGGGCGCATGCACAGCCAAATCAACAGACTCCAGATCAGACTGGATTTAGGAGGAGAAGGCTGCTTCCAGATCTGTTCACAGTTGGAGGATGAAGTCCGCCTGCTACGAGACGATGTCAGGAGATGCACCGGCCAATGTAAGACCAGCCCGGCCACGCCCACAGGTCAGACAAACCAATCAAATGATTTTCTACTAAACCACACCCACAGAGTTACTGTTGCCAACTGGTTTACAGTCACAGTGGCCAACCAGTCCTCCAAATCTCCCCTCTAATCCGACCCACAGGAGCGTTTCATAAATTAACGCCTCCCTAGTGGTGGAAGGAAATACTCATATCAAAACCAGAGAATGTAATGGTTGTGTGTTAACATTGATTTTAAGTCATTTGTGAACTCAGGAAGCGATGCAGCAGTAATGTGGATGGCTAGCAGAAATCGAAATAGATTAAGAAAAGGGTCTTTTGAATATCAAGTTTAGTTTCAAAGCCCTTCCAGATGGTTCTCTCCACAAGTTATCTGTACTGTCGATGTTAAACGAGTTACCACCAGAACACCACTGGAGCATTAAAAACTAGAACAATATCCCTTTTAACGTACATTTACAACAGACTAACAATGTGCCATAAATTTGTGTTTAACATGAGTTAACTTTGGACAATCATGAGATTAATTGAGATTAAATATTTTCTTTTTGCGAAAAGATGCTATAAACTGACTCATGCTATTTAAACGATCCTCCTTGTGGGATGGACTAGCTGCTTCATGTTTTAATATAAGGTTTTTTTTTAATGTAAAGATGATTAAAGTTGTATGCAAACTAAACCCCCTCTAGGTGGTGGTTCTGGTAGCGTTGGTGGTACCGGCAGACCTGGGTTGGATGCTGAGAAGCCTTTAGATGGCCACAGTGTGATTGGAGGCTCCATCAACAACAACCAGCTGAAGACGCTGCAGGGTGAACTCTCTGAGGTCATCCTCACCTTTAGTTCCATCAACGACACCCTGAAGGGGTTCGAACACACGGTGCAGAAACATGGTAGCGTCATCACTGACCTCGGTGAGCCTGGTTCAGTAACACCAACTCTATGCTTTCTAAACTTCACCTCTTTTGGCTAACGTTCATCGTTCAATCTCTGACAGGAAACACAAAGGATAAGATAATTTCTGAGCTGGACAAGATCCAGCAAGAGATGACGGAGCACATCGAGGAGAGCGGCAACCGCCTGGACGAGCGATGGACCGGGATGTCCGGCGGTTCAAGAGCACGATCCTAGTGGAGATTGGAGACTGTAAGAGGTCTGGAGACGGGCTGGAGAAGAGGCTTTCCAAGTTGGAGGGAGTCTGTGGGAGGCTGGACGGTGTCTCTGACTCCATCCTCAAGATCAAGGAAGGTACAGTATGTTTTCATGTGAAATTTGTTACTGTAATGCCAGAGAAGTAAAGTCAGTTAGTCCCCAGTAAGACTGTTCGTGGTTCAATATTTCATGATACATAAATATAAACAATGGACATACATGAACTATGGGTCACAATATAAGCTAAATCTGAAGATTGATGGCTTCCTTTACATATATTAAAGTGTAAATGTGTTCAAATGTTTAGATCCTGAAGATTGAGGAAGGTACAGCTCATTTTGATGAGTCTTTCTGTATTTCCCCTTTATAATGCTTCAGCAAACCTTTTACATTTCCATATACACAAACTGGATTGGCAGAAAAGCAGGTTCAGCAGATGGAGTCTCTATGTTCTGATGTGTTGTGTCCTGTGTTTAGGACTGAACCGACACGTGTCGAGTCTGTGGACTTGTGTTTCTGGTCTGAATGAGTCGGTTGTCCATCACGGAGGAATCATGGACTTCATTCAGAAGAACCAGGACGATGTCTACAGCAGGATGAAGAACCTGAACTCAAGCATGAACCAGTTCCTCAGAGATCTGCAGGGTTCCTCTGTGAATGGCCTGTCCGGTGAGCTGGACACTGTTCTATTTTATTTTTCTTCTTCTACTCAACTAATGAGTTTAGAGTTGATGAGTTCTGTTACACACCATCTCTCACTGAGATGCTGCTGCTCAATGTTTGATTCTGAAATTTTGTTTTGCTGTGATAAATTTTAAAATAAACTGCCTGCTAACATGCTAACATGGTAACACACTTCCCTGTCACTCATAAACTTTGTGATATTAACAGACAGAAGGAATGATGGGTATGCTTTTATAATTTTTATTTATTTAACCTTTATTTATACAGGTAATCTCATTGAGACACATTCTCAGGAGAGACCAGTTAGGGACCACAGACAACATGACTTACAGACAGACAAACAGATTACAATATTATATATACAAAATTTAACAAATAGTATATACAATACAATATTTCAAGTGCTAAGTAGACTTAAAACACTACAATTCTAAAAACAAGAGAGAAATTGTATCATTTTTGTATCATTTGTATCAAATCAAAGATTAGCAGCATTTTAGACTTGTGTTCATATCATTCTGATCATTACACATCCCTAACCCTAACTCTATTTCTGATTCTGATTCTGATCACACAGGCCTGCCTGGACCTCCAGGACCCCCGGGACCCCGAGGAGAGAGAGGTTATAATGGGCCTCCTGGACGTCAAGGTGAAAATGGACCCCGAGGTCTGCCCGGTACGATAGATGTTTTTACATATTTATATGATATGTAATAAGTGAATTTCCCCATTGTGGGATAAATAAAGTATTATCTAATCTAAATCTATTCTAATGATATCACGAAGGAAGAAACATTTAGATGGAGGCAGTAAAAGTCTATACGGCTCATATGAGACCCAGAAATTTTGTTTCCTATGAACCTTTTATGATTGAAATGTCATCTTAAAGCCCGGGACACACAGGGCCGAAAATCGGCCGTTGGACAGTCTGGCGAGGTCAGTGACTCAAGTCTGTTCGTTGTGTCCCGTGCCATCGTCAGTCTGGGGGGCTGTCGGCATTCATTTTTGACTAACCCGGAAATGGCGAGCGGAATGAGCGTGACTAGAGTCTCTCAAAATCTGATGAAAATCTTTGTTGAGCTGAAATGAAGACAAATTCAGCAACTGCACGGCTTATTTCTCGCTTAAAATGTTTTCAGAAACATGTTTCAGTGAACTATTTTAGTACAATATGAGATCGTATTCTGAACGGCCGCCATGACAGTCTGGCTTTGAATTTCTGGAGAAAACAAATCCATGTGATGTGTTCGTCCAATCAGCTGCTGGTTTACATTTTTGGGCAACAATACAGATTCACGTCGCCTGCTGTTATGGAGGCATATTACGTTTCGTCTCTTTGGTGTGTTCTGTGGCACTTTTTGGACCAACACGGGGAGACTGATCATTTTGACTGGCTTTTCTGTGGATGGTCGGCCGTCTGGCTAGTGTGTCCTGGCTTTAAGGCGTAGTGGATGAAATTAAGCTTTGTTGCTAAAAGTTACATTTTGGCAAATTAGCATAATAAGCTAATTAAGGACAGACAATGCATATGAATAGGGAGAAAAGTTTAACAGATATCACCATGAAACCTCCCCAGTGACATCAAGAAAATTATTTTCTGTATTAGTAGTATTAATAGTAAAGTCAAAGTTAAAATATACCAGTTTAACGTGTACATTTACTGATCCTGTTATTATGAACCCAAACAGATTGTTTTTGGTTGGTTTGAACTTTATCGTTCTGCCTTTTCTAACAGCTACTTTGTTTTTTTACAGGTCCCAAAGGTGAACCAGGTATGGACTTCTTTAAGAATAAGGATTCACTATAACATCAGGTTTAAAACATTAGAGGCAGGGGCGGATCTAGAAAAATATTTATGGGGTGGCGAGAGGGGGGCAGGAATTTGTGAGGGGTGGCAACATATGTCAGACGTATATTTACTGAATTTAATCAGTTATCACAATTTGATGAGAAATAGTATGTACACACTACAAAAGGGCACAGGCTGCCATTTACAAACTCATACAGACAAACTTCATCTAATGCAATCAGTGTCCTGCATTTGAGGTTTCATTTGAAACAGTTCATATTAGGAATAAGTGACCGTACAATGTGATCTCACTTAATAGGAGATATAGAAGTATGATAGAAGTAAGGGGCATTATCACAGGAAAGGCATTAAGGTAAGACACAGGTGATGAGAGGCAGATGTGTGAGAGGGGAAGCAAACTGTTTTCGACTGTGTCAGAGAGGCAGCGTATTGTAGGCAGCATTTGTTAACACAAAATTAGAAATTTTTTTTTTTTTTTTAAAACACCAGACTGTGTTAACACACACTAACATTTTAGCCTGGGAGAGTATTTTTAGGTTCATTTGTTTATTTTTTGTTTTATTTATATATATTTTTTTATTTTTTATATTTAATCTGAGCAATAGATCTAAAATACATTCTACACAAAATATAAAAACTCATCTCCCCATCTCATCAAACTTTCACACTGACAACTTTCCCTAATTATTCATATTTAAGCTTTGTCATTTGTTGTTCTTATTCATATCTAACTTAATAATAATAATAATAATAATAATAATAATAATAATAATAATAATAATAAATTGAATTTATATAGCGCTTTTCTTAGTATACTATGCATCAACAACTTCCATACCGTGTGGACCAGCTTGACTGGAGATGGTTGGTGATGGCCCAGGCACTCTGCTTTCCCTTTCACTGTCTGAGCCCTGCACGTTCTCTTGTTTCTCACTTTCTCCCTCCTCCTCTCGGTGATTCTCTCCCTCCATATCTTCACCGCTGTGGTCTTCTCCCACCTCCTCCTGTCCCTGGTCACCTTGGCCTTGTATTCTGTCTGTCGCGTTTCTGTTGCCCTTTTCTCTCTCCTTCCACCTCTTCTCTCTCTCCTTCCACCTCATCTTCTCCATCTACCTTGCTCACTTGTTCATTTTCTATTTCTCTCGCCTTTCTCTTTGGAGACAAAAACTGAATATGCTACCTTTCCTCTTCATTTCTTTAAGATTCAAAGTAACAATGTTTTCCTTGACAGACGTTGAATCAATATTAGCTTTTGTAGCTTACTTTACACAGAACAAACGTCAGACCCTAAGTAACATTGTATAGTTGGCGAAATAACGTTCTTCAACCTGATTTTTATCATCTCAAAATCAGCATCGCAACTATGCTAGCACTGTGCTTTCGTTATAATTTCATTTCTTGATAGATGTTAATCCGTTTTGACCTCTTTCCTCCTGTGTCTCCATTCATCGCAACTCCTGGCTCCCTCGCTTTGCGGCACTCAGTTTTCCAAACAAAACAGGCTCTCTCCGCTCTGGCGTCATCTTATGCTGCATTCACTGCAGTCGGACATTGGAGACGCATGCTCGTAAATTGTCAAATTGGCCATAACTTTTACCGTAATTCGTTGCTGCCAACTGGGGTGGCAGCAGGGGTGGCAAGGCTTTCTTTTAGGGTGGCAGTTGCCACCCTATGCCACCCCGGTAGATCCGCCCCTGATTAGAGGACAGTCACAACACATTATAAAGTGCTAATGATACTGATGATTATACTGCTTAATACTACAGTGAACTGGAGCTCTGGATTTACTTTTTAATTAGTCAGTATTTGTTGATCTGACCAGTGTGAACTATTATGATGTATATGTTTACTTTTGGTTTAATTCATTTAACCCTCGTATTATGTTAAGGGTCAATTTGACTCATTTGCGTTTTTGTGTTGACCAAAATACTGGTTAACCTATCTTTTTCTTCATGAAATTGTATGACATTTCCTCATTTAGGGTCATGAACTTGTTCATAAAATCTGGACACACTGATGTGTAGTGGAATGTCTGTTCAGAGTTTGTATACAAAGATGATGTTGCGGGTCATTTTGACCCAGAGATTTTCAACACCCATTTAGGTGTGTGTGTGTGTGTGTGTGGGGGTGTTTGTGTGTGTGTGTGTTTGTGTGTGTGTGTGTGTGTGTGTGTGTGTGTGTGCGCGATGCTATTGATGAGGATTCAGGGGACCAGTCTGGTGTAGTATACATTAGCTGAAAACAATGGGCAGCAATCATCCTCAATATGGACAGCTAAAGATGCTAACATAAAATGGTCAACATCACCACACTGACGCCAAGGCAGACTGTCATCAAAATGACTCCAAGCCCCACAAGATTTTCTGCCACACTAGTTGATGATATTCAATCACCATTTCATCTCTTCATATCCCAACCAATAGATAGGATCATAGTGGACATGACCAACTTGCAGGGGAGGTGTGTATTTCAAAAGAAATGGAAGCCACTGGATCAGATTGACTTGCATGCATACATTGAAATCCTAGTCCTGCTGCGTCCGCACCATCCACCCATGCTCCGCAGTGCCATGTTACATCCCGCAACGCCCTGCTGTGATGTTCAGGATCCGGTATTGGAGACTGCACTACTCAGTACGACACGATGTGCCCTGCTATGACATGAACTTCCATGACTACCTCAAGGTCACTGTTCCATTATCTCTAATGTGACTATTATTTGCCACTGCTCATCACACCCCCAACCGGCCCCGTCAGACACCGCCTACCAAGAGTCTGGGTCTGCCGAGGTTTCTTCCTAAAAGGGAGTTTTTCCTCGCCACTGTCGCAACAGCCACTGATAATGCTTGCTCTTGGGGGAATTACTGTGATTGTTGGGGTTTTGGAATTTATAGAGTGTGGTCTAGACCTACTCTATCTGTAAAGTGTCTCGAGATAACTCTTGTTATGATTTGATACTATAAATAAAATAAAATTTAATAGTATTAGCTAGAGTGTACAAGTCAAAGGGAGAAGCAATTGTCAGTATGTGGAATGATGAGAGTGGAAGGCCGATATTTCTAGCAACAATGTCTTTGGAGTCAATTCATACGAAAGCTTGGGTGTTCCGCAACACCAGAGCTGGTCGACGTGAAAGAGACAAACTAGCTGAGATCAGAGATGTATGGGATAAATGGGTCAAAATTGTACCTGTCTTGTACAATCCTGGTCCCCATGTCACTGTAGATGAACACCTTGTTCCATTCAGGGGGCGCTGTCCCTTCTGACAGTACATGCCCAACAAGCCTGCCAAGTATGGCATCAAAATATGGGCATCCTAGGATGCCAAATCTAGCTACTATGCATGGAATATGCAAGTGTATACCGGAAATATTTTCACTAAATAATTGGTAAAAACAGTTTTGGGGGAAAAAATGTTTGTGATGAGGAAAAAAAGTTTGTTTTGAGTGTATTTACACTGTACGGGTCATTTTGACCCGTAACATTATCAATGTCATTTTTTTTCAACATAATACGAGGGTTAAGTTGCCAAGTGCTAACCCCATAGAGACGGTCAGATATTTCTTGTTTTGGCTAGGTAACAAAGAAGAGCAACCCTGTCTCTAGGTTTTCATGGTTTTGGTCCCCAAATCAACTCAATTCACCGGTGTCGCTGATGTCACGTTTTTTTAAGATAGAGCTGCCAATCATCAGAGTTGGTACCTGATTGATTGATTTATTGATTTTACATTTATTTAATGGGGGATGGCCATTTGAGAGCAAAGCTCTCTTATGCAATGGTGCAATGCAGTACATAATCAAAGTGAGTTATTCAATAAATATTCAAATAAATATGAACTGGTTGGCAGTGAACCGAGGGCTTCAGCCTCGGGCTACGCTTCCTTCGGACAGTCATGCAGACTCTGTGGCTTTCCGATACTCGGGAAGTAAACCTGTAAGCTTAGAAACTTTTATTGCCGTATGCGCCAGGCGAGCACCTCCATTGAGCTGAATAGACGCCAATCTAACCCAAGACTGAAATGTAATGCCTTATCAGCCAACACCACTTTCAGCAACAGAGGAACACAAACCACCCACAACATTGTGATACAAACTATGAAATAACTGAACCTGCCAGAGTTGTTTTATCATTCCTACCGTACACTTCGGATATTTGTGTGTGTGTGTGTACTGTATGTGTGTGTTTTTAGGTGTGTCTGGTGTCGATGCTCATGTACCGAGACTGTCGTTCTCTGCTGCGCTCACTGTTCCCATGGACAGAGCTGGAACCATCGTCTTTGACAAGATCTTTGTCAATGAAGGAGACTTCTACGACCGGAGAACAGGTAAACATGAGGCTGTGTCTCAGCAGGTCGTCCACTGACCACAGGGTTGGTGGTTCAATCCCCAGCTCTTCATGTCATAATGTTGAAATGTCCTTGAGCAAAAAAGCTGAACCCGAACTGCTACTGATGGTCGGACCAGTAGCCTGAATAGTATCGAGACTGTCAGCGCTTTGGATAAAAAGTGTTACGTTAATGCAGCCGTTTACATGATCAACACCTGTAAATCATGATGAAGATTCACTTATTAAAGTGGTGTTGTTATTATCATCAGCTTTACATGAACATTTGGTCTCCATCGGTTAAAATAACCGTCCTAACCGGGATACAGGCATTCTCAGCAGCTAACCTCTATATGAGTAGCTGTGAAATAAGTGGGATAATGTAGAGCAAGCACATTTAACCTCTTCAAGCTAATTCAAGAAATGTATCACCCTGTTGGGGGTGTAATTTGCAATAATGACAAACTGACTCTACATTATCCATTACTTTTCTTAAATAAAGGTTGTACAAATGTATATTCTACTCCTGCTCTTAGTGAAATTGACCATACCTGCCAACATTTGGTTTTCAAAATACGGGAGATTTGTGCGGGGGCATGGCGGCGCGGGGGGGTTAGGTTGAATAAAGTGATAAAAAGATCCTAATATACAGTGCCTTGCGAAAGTATTCGGCCCCCTTGAACGTTTCGACCTTTTGCCACATTTCAGGCCTCAAACATAAAGATATAAAACTGTAATTTTTTGTGAAGAATCAACAACAAGTGGGTCCCAATTATGAAGTGGAACGAAATTCATTGGCTATTTCAAACTTTTTAACAAATAAAAAACTGAAAAGTGGGCGCGGCAAAATTATTCAGCCCTTTTACTTTCAGTGCAGCAAACTCTCTCCAGAAGTTCAGTGAGGATCTCTGAATGATCCAATGTTGACCTAAATGACTAATGATGATAAATAGAATCCAGCTGTGTGTAATCAAGTCTCCTATAAATGCACCTGCTCTGTGATAGTCTCAGAGGTCCGTGTAAAGCGAGAGCATCATGAAGAACAAGGAACACACCAGGCAGGTCCGAGATACTGGTGTGGAGAAGTTTAAAGCCGGATTTGGATACAAAAGATTTCCCAAGCTTTAAACATCCCAAGGAGCACTGTGCACGGCGATAATATTGAAATGGAAGGAGTATCAGACCACTACAAATCTACGAAGACCCGGCCGTCCCTCTAAACTTTCAGCTCATACAATGAGAAGACTGATCAGAGATGCAGCCAAGAGGCCCATGATCACTCTGGATGAACTGCAGAGATCTACAGCTGAGGTGGGAGACTCTGTCCATAGGACAACAATCAGTTGTATACTGCACAAATCTGGCCTTTATGGAAGAGTGGCAAGAAGAAAGCCATTTCTTAAAGATATCCATAAAAAGTGTCGTTAAAGTTTGCCAAAAGCCACCTGGGAGACACACCAAACATGTGGAAGAAGAAGGTGCTGCGGTGGCAGATGAAACCAAAATCGAACTTTTGGCAACAATGCAAAACGTTTTGTTTGGCGTAAAGCAACACAGCTCATCACCCTGAACACACCATCCCCACTGTCAAACATGGTGGTGGCAGCATCATGGTTTGGGCCTGCTTTTCTTCAGCAGGGACAGGGAAGATGGTTAAAATTTATGGGAAGATGGATGGAGCCAAATACAGGACCATTCTGGAAGAAAACCTGATGGAGTCTGCAAAAGACCTGAGACTGGGATGGAGATTTGTCTTCCAACAAGACAATGATCCAAAACATAAAGCAAAATCTACAATGGAATGGTTCACAAATAAACATATCCAGGTGTTAGAATGGCCAAGTCAAAGTCCAGACCTGAATCCAATCGAGAATCTGTGGAAAGAACTGAAAACTGCGTGTACAAAACGCTCTCCATCCAACCTCACTGAGCTCGAGCTGTTTTGCAAGGAGGAATGGGCAAAAATGTCAGTCTCTCGTTGTGCAAAACTGATAGAGACATACCCCCAAGCGACTTACAGCTGTAATCGCAGCAAAAGGTGGCGCTACAAAGTATTAACTTAAGGGGGCTGAATAATTTTGCACGCCCAATATTTCAGTTTTTTATTTGTTTAAAAGGTTTGAAATATCCAATAAATTTCGTTCCACTTCATGATTGTGTCCCACTTGTTGTTGATTCTTCACAAAAAATTACAGTTTTATATCTTTATGTTTGAGGCCTGAAATGTGGCAAAAGGTCGAAAAGTTCAAGGGGGCCGAATACTTTCGCAAGGCACTGTAGTATGTCGGAAAAGTCATAGTATAGTATGTCGAAAAAAGTGTAAAGAAGCAATAATATAGTATATCAAAAAAGTGATAAAGAAGCAATAATATAGTATATCAAAAAAGTGATAAAAGTCATAATATAGTATGTCAAAAAAGTGATAAAAATGTTATATGTTGAAAAGAGTCATAGCATGTCACAAAAGTCATAGTATACTATATATACTGTTGAAAAAAGTTTTACAAAAATCAATAATGTATGTCATAAAAGTGATTAAAAAAAGTCATGGTATACGTAATAAAAAGTCAGACGAGGTGGCAGGGTGGTTAAGGTGATGGACTGCTAATTCATTGTGTGTGTGTGTGTGTGGGGGGGGGGGTTACTGTTAAGTGTGCTGTAAGTCTGTGCTACCAACATTTCCATCTTGAGTTCAGCTTGCTTTACGTTTTCTGCGTCTGTCTGTTCTTTCATGATGAAGGATGAAATCTCCCGTGTGCCCTTTTATGTGCTTCTTCTGCGTGATGGTGCCGCTGTGTTTTAATGTGCTGGGTGATGTCATTTTCCCCACCGTGCGCTACATTAAAATCAATGCGACACACCTTACAAAAAGCATGGAGGTTTTTGATATGACTCGGTAAGATGCATGTAAATTGTTGCGCCCAACATGTTGAAATTTACAGCTATATTTCGATTTCTTTGCGGGAACACCACCTTCACCTGCCATTTTTATCTGCTCGCTTTCGGGTCTGAACTTTCCGCGAAGCTTGCAACTGAGTTATGGGTTGCCAGGTTGAGGTGACAAACGGGTTGAAAATTGTATATGGTGTGTGGATTGTGTGAATAGGATGCGTTTCATACAAGATCTGGCAACTGGTCAACATTAAACAAACATTGGTCTGATATTTTATAAAGGAGGTTGGGCCATGCTGCAAATTACGGGAGTTTCCCGGGAGAAATAACAAACCGGGAGGGGTCCGGGAGATAGGGCAAAAAAACGGGAGTGTTGGCAGCTATGAAACTGACTGATGAATGCTTTACCTGTTTGTTTTATATCTCACAAAAATATTTAGTTAGATTTTTCAATCACTGAAATTTTTCTTTGTGTTGATCCCACAATTAATCTGTCACCTTCAGGTATCTTCACGGCCCCCGTAGATGGACGTTACTTCTTCAGTGCCATCCTGACGGGTCATAGGAACGAGAAGATCGAGGCGGTTCTATCGAAATCTAACTACGGCATGGCACGGGTGGACTCTGGAGGCTACCAGCCCGAAGGCTTGGAGAACAACCCTGTGGCCGAGGCTAAAATCACTCCTGGATCTCTGGCCGTCTTCAACATCATTCTGCCTCTGCAGACTCGGGACACGGTCTGCATTGACCTAGTGATGGGAAAACTGGCTCACTCTGTGGAGCCACTCACCATCTTCAACGGCATGCTGCTGTATGAAGACATGTGACAGTGTTTTATAAACATATGAAAATCAGTGAGGCCAGACAACCAGCGAGGCCAGAAAACCTGTTTAAGATTCACGACAATACCCACAGGAGGCTGCCACATAGAGAACAATGTCACTTCCTCATTCAATTCCTAAACTGATGACAAATATTTTAAAGGAACCTTTAGTCTGAACAGATTTATGTCTCTATATTCTAACAGGTCACATTTGTTTGACTGGTGTTGTTATTATTCTTATGTCACTTCACATGTGGACGATTTATCATCTGACTGCTTTATCTGCTGATCTGATGTGATCAAATGATCTAAGTTCAGAG
Organism: Perca fluviatilis; assembly: GCF_010015445.1. Lineage (NCBI taxonomy): Eukaryota > Metazoa > Chordata > Actinopteri > Perciformes > Percidae > Perca > Perca fluviatilis. Next base: position 46,145,728 of record NC_053114.1, on the reverse strand, counting down.
CAGCACTGTCAGGACAGATGTCCTGTAGACCAGATAATGTCCCAGAAAACCAGCTGGTGTCCCTGTAAACCAAATAATGTCCCTGTTATTCAGGTAATGTCCCTGTAAACCAAATAATGTCCCTGTAAACCAGATGGTGTCCCTGTAAACCAGATAATGCCCCTATAAACCACGTACTGTCCCTGTAAATCAAATAATGTCCCTGTAAACCAGATAATGTCCCGGTAAACCAGCTGGTGTCCCTGTAAACCAGCTGATATCCCTGTAAACCAGCTGGTGTCCTGTAAACCAGCTGGTTTCCCTGTAAACCAGCTGGTGTCCCTGTAAACCAGCTGATGTCCCTGTAGACCAGCTGGTGTCCCTGTAGACCACCTGGTGTCCCTGTAGACCAGCTGATGCCCTGTAGACCAGGTTTCCCTGTAGACCAGTTGACCCCTGGCCGACCTGCTTCCTGCTGCTGCTTGAAACTTTAAACAACTTTTTGAAACACAGGAACTCTTGTAGTGTCCAGCTGTTGTTGATGGTCTCACTGGAAGTTTTTGAGTTACGTGAAATTGGACCAAGATGTTGGACAGACCAACGGATCAGCTCCATTTTTAAGTCCCGCCCCCGGCAGATTGGATGTTGTCTTGACAACCTGTGACAGTGTGACTTTAAATATGAAGAGAAAACCTTTTGTACTGAAGCTTTATAAAAGCAGAATGTGTTTTATGAGATGAGTTCACAATGCAAATGTTTTATATTAGTATTGCTCTTTTCTTGTTTTATTTAAAACACCATCACAACATTTCATTTTGATAGACAAACTCTGATAGCCGAGACCCACCAACCAGACGGCCAACCGTCGACAGTAAAGCCAGTCGGGATGATCAGTCGGGTCCCCGAGGTCCAAAAAACTGCCTCTGGACACACTGAGGTGACACGTATTACGGAAACGTAATACGTCTCCATAGCAGCAGGCGGCGCTACTCTGTATTGTTGCCCAAGAAATGAAAACCGGTAGCTGATTGGACGAACGCATCACATGGGTTTGTTTACTCCGGAAATTCAAAGCCAGACTGTCACTCTAACCCAGAATACGATCTCATATTGTACTAAAATAGTTCACTGAAACATGTTTCTGAAAACATTTGAAGAGAGAAATAGGCTGTGCAGTTCCTGAATCTGTTTTCATATCAGCTCAACAAAGGTCAGTTTAAAAGATTTTCATCAGATTTTGAGAGACTCTAGTCACCTCATTCCGCTCGCCATTTCCGGGTGAGTCCCGACTGCCCTGCCGCCGACTGAACATGTCAGTTCAGCCAAAATGAACGCCGACAGCCCCCCAGACTGACGACGGCACGGGACACACCAAACAGACTCGAGTCACCGACCTTTCCAGACGGACGATTATCGGCTTGGTGTGTCTCGGGCTTAAGAGACAAGGTTGGGAATACTCCTATACATTCAACATCTGTCATCAGTTACTGAAGATGAAGGGACAAGGCCTTCACGTTCGTCTCAACTCTTCACTGTCTACAGATGAACTGAAGGACGACAGAGATGACAGATATTTATAAGACTTCATCTTCATTGACTGAGAAGAGACTGAGTGGGTTTCAGAAACTTTATTCTCTGAAAGGATTTAGTTCCAGTGTTCATGTGAACCTGTTTTTACACTTTTTGACACGTTTGTATTGATGAATAAATTTCACGGTCATTTAAGTAAACACGAGTCAAACCCAGCAGGTTGTGTAACAAGATGTGCTTTTTTTTAAGATGTGGTCTTTTAATATACACTACGGTTCCAACATTTATTTTATGTTTTTCTTCTTTGCATCAATAACTTATTTTAAAAGATTTCGGGCTGGGCTGAATATTATCCCGTAGATTTCCCTGAGTCATCCGTCGACTTCATGTTTTGGATAGAGTTCTAATCCCACACTATTGTTGGTTTTTAAATTAAATCCAACAAAAACAGATCATAAAGCATCTGTTCTGCTTCTGATTTTACGCAAATTTAGTGTTTTATAATAATGTTTTTGTACTTTGGAGTGAAAGATTCTTCCTCACAAAAAACTTTTTCTGTTTTTCTCTTTGTTGACATCAGACTGAGTTTAATGGGAAAACTCTGATTGTACTTTACTATAAAGAAGAAACAATTAAATACATCGAAGTTTTTACTTTTACTTCTAATAATTAAATACGTTTAATATCAGAACATTTTGTAAATTTACTTTACTTTTACTTTTAGTATTTCACAAATGTTATGAGATTGTAGCCAAAATGTGGCATCTTAGATAATTACTGTAGGTTTAGTCAGCAAATGTCTGAGATGGTAACACAACTCTCCTGTTGTTGTGTGTGTCTCTGTATGTGTGTGTGTCTGTGTGTGTGTGTATCTGTGTGTGTGTGCATGTCTCTGTTTGTGTGTGTTTGTGTCTGTGTGTCTCTGTATGTATGTGTGTGTGTGTGTGTTTCTGTATGTGTGTTTATCTGTGTGTGTGTGTGTGTGTCTGTGTAACTTGGTCTGTGTGTGTATTTCTGATAAAGAAACTTGTGAAATGTAAAATGAGTTCATCAAATGTGCTGAAGAACAGGTAAGTAGGTGATGAGAGCCCTCTTGTGGTCAGACTGGACAACTCTGTTGGTACGGACACCACCTAACATAAGACACCAGCTAACATAGGACACCAGCTAACATAAGACACCACCTAAAATAGGATAAGGGATGAAGTTGGATGTCTAATCCTAACCCCTCATCATGTTTTAATGATTTCTTTCAGGTAAGTATGGAGCCTCTTTACATGTGTTTTAGTAAAGTAGTCAGTCTGACTGTTGTTTTTAATCTAATGTTGTGCTTTGTTCAATTAGTAACGTTACCGTAAATGACCGCGGCACATTCATGATGAACAGATTCCTTGTGGAGATTGTAAACTTCTTCCACTTCCAGTCCTTGAAATTATAGATATGCCGTTGACTTGTGTCATGTTCAGTTTTAAATTCTGTGACTTTTCACAATAAATGCATAAAGTTACTGTAAGAGTGTTTGTGGTCTTTCTTTTCAACTTTTACACATGGTAAGATGTCTCGGTGTCCCAGAGGTCTTCCAGGTGGAGCTGCAGAGAAACCCTCCAATCAGAGCAGTCAAGTAAGTAAGTCTTTCACTTTTTCATGTTCATCTTGTGTTGAGTTCAGGGAGCAGTGAGTCTGTCTGTTTTCTCTCCACGTTAGTTATCTGCTCAGTCAGCTGCTGTAACTTCACACTGTGCTATTAGTACTTTTACTGCAGTAACATGTCATCAATGTGACAGAAAAGCTGTTTAATTGGGTCTGTTGGAGGTTTGATTCAGTCCCACATTAATATGTTTGTGTTGAATGGATTTCATATTTTATGAAACATGTTCAGCTTGTGTAATGAGTAGTCAGTGTCTACAGTCATTAAATCTTTCAGTCAGTTATGGAGCATCGACAGCAGTCCAAAGGTCATTTTATTGTGAACATCTGCTCTTGTTGCAGCCCTTCCTGTCTGCTTCCTGACAGGTGGAGCTGGGACTCATTCAAGGGAACAGCTCACCTGTGTCAGAGATTTCTCTCCAGGTGGAGAGTAACCCTCTTCTTCATCAACTCTTCCGCATCAACTCTTCTTAATCAACTCTTTGGACTGTTTGAAGAAACTGTAAGTTGCTGTTTGATACTTTAACAACACGTTAGTCTTTGGTCTCTTCAGGGTCAGTTTCTGGCTCTGTAATGTTAAATATAATGTTTCTACTTCACTTCTTATTTCCTGAGAAAGGGTGGACAACTCTTCTGTTGGAAGATAAATCTCCATGTTGGTGATTTACTGGAATCAAACAGCTGATCTTTATTTTCTTTCTCCAGCTGTCAGAAAACAAAACGTCTCCATTAGAGAAAAGTGAGACACAACACAACTCTTATGTTTCTGATAAAAGGTTCAACGTTCAAGTTTCGCCTTTATTGTCATTATACAACACAATTGTCCAATGAAATGCAATCGTCATTTACAGCTGGCTCTGATGAAGTTAAGTTACCAACTGGACTTCCTTTGTGGACTTTGGGCTAAAGTATCGAAAAAAGCAACAAAAACAGAAAAAAAGCAGCAAAATAGTGTAAAATAGTGTAAAATGTGTAGATAGTTTTCTCTCCACATTAGTTATCTGGGCATAAGGGCTCAACAATGTGGGGAAAAAAATCTAATTGTGATTTTTTCCCCGCCAGATATTGTGATTACGATTCGCTAATAAAGAAAAAAAGTTTAGTTAAAGTTGAATATTGACTGTGTAACAGATAAAATATGTCATGGAGCATTGTAACATCAGACACACTGTCAAAATGACTCTATACTCATATGTAAGGATGAGAACATAGATATGAACTGGCAGCAATACGTGTTTTGATTTTAATGACTGCATTTAGACTCCTACAAACGTCCTTATTTATTTGAAGGAGAACACAAAACTCAGGAGGCAGGTAACACTTATAATCTGAATATCCCTTCGCCAGCAATACATTTTTCTATGACCCTCCAAAATTATTTGGAAAAAAGGCATGACCCTCCCCAACAATATAGTGATGCCTTTTGTAGTGGTTTGCGCTTGGTAAAGATGTACAGATAGCCACTGTTTTTTTTTTTTTACAACCATGATATACATGACTTAACCTCTTCTTCCTCATCTTACACATCACACTCCACTATTATGGGGGCCATTTCAGTAGATTTACTCACTAACATTGTTGTGGAAACACAATAAGCATGGAAACTAAATGCACACTTCCTGCATTACTTCAAATACTAAGTTACTCCTCTAGTAAACTAGTATTCACATGAAATAAAACAATAAAACATTGAGAACATTCAACAAAGCACACTGGGTAATAACCCATATTGACAGCTGGCCCGCCCAATCAGAAATTCAAAGTTAAGTATGTAGGTGTGCAAAGCGCTGCAACAATCACAACAACCGTGGATTGCTGGTGTGGCCAACAACTTGAACAACGTGAACTTTATACGTTGTTCGTCTGCTATTTCAACACTAAATTCACGTCGGAGACTTTTTTAATGTGAGAAATCAACTATGTAGAGCTCAAATATGGGCCGTTTTATGAAAATTGATGGCTAATTGCAAATTTGGTCCAACTGTGTCGGAGTTCAGAAGCTCCACAGTCTGACGTGACAGCCAGCAGGCGCCTGCTGGGGTCGCTGGCTTGCCGGTCGGCCGGTCCACTTTCACAGACCCGCTGTGAGCTGGCTGGAGCTCTGTAGATAGGATTGGAGATGAGAAGTTTAATTGACACGTAACCACAATCACGGCCACACGCTCCGCTTAGCACCAACTGCAGTATTTCATTTTAAATGAATGTACACTGTAAAAAAACATATATTACCTCAGCCCATGAAAAACTTGTTGTTCCCTTTGACCTGTAGAAATTGGGGAGAGGCAAAATTATTTGAGGGAGCAGTAGACTGCAAAATGACCTTGCATTGCATTGCAACACTGTGACTCACTTTGGGTCTCAATATTAAGAGAAAATAGTTTTTAACTTTATAAGGAAAAGAACATGTATGCTACATATTCTATTTGAAGTACACCAAATACATAAAAAACAGAGGTCTGTCCTGCATGCATATTAGTTTCTGACTGTGGGGAATTGGGAAAAACAGTAAAAACCTCCCTAAATTTCTGAATTGCTAATTTTCATGACATTCACTGAGCCTTGCCTAAAACAGTTTGGAGCTTGTATTGGAAGACTTCTTCTATCTTTAAAGTGGGTCACTTATGTAGTAGAAATGTGAAAAAATTATAGAAATTGGTGCCTTCTAGACCGAGATAAGCCAGAAAATGTGTTTTTGGCTCATATGAATGAAAGACACCAAGGGCCCTCAGCGCAATTGCCTTTGTACACCGACGCATGTATCATTCCTATTTTGCACCCGACGCACAGCGGACTTTTCCCTCCACAGATGCACGTCGGTAACATAGGGAATGTATTTGCGCTCCCGGGGGCGGTTCAGCGAAAAGAGGGGGCGTGTTCCGGCGCAAACGTTCTTTGGTGCTATTTTGCAGTTTCAGAAAACAATTCCGCCACTGATCAGGAAAAACCTGGTTTAAAGTCAGTGGCGCAGTTATTCAAATGCTATTTTAGGGGCGCATGCTTGGCCATAATGTAGCGTGTGCACAATGCGCATACACCTTGCTTCCCTCATCTACACGGACGCAGCAATTCCCATTTTTCGCAAACCATACATAATTACAAGGAAAAATATTACTGAAAATGCGCTTCAGGTGTTTGGATCGGTCAGGAGGCACTTTACAGTACAGTTCTCAAAAAGTCGCAGCATTCTTTGTGGCTTGTTGTGTTTTACACAACATTTCCATGAATCATGGATGTGTTGACTTAAGGAGACGTGATGTTGAACTACGGCGGGATTGGACACTCCGGCGGGATCTGGTCCGGGAGTGGCAATGCGGGATGCGCTCCCGGTGGAGCAGTTGGACGGAGATGGAGTGGGGGGAGGAGGAAGGGGCACAACAGGAGCAAGTGGTGCTCCTGTTGGAGGCCCACACTCCATGGCTGCAGCAATCCTCTCCAGACTTGAGGAGATGCGCCCGAGAGGCCGCAGCAACATCGCCACCCGGTCAAGACGGGCATTTATTAATTTGCCGCATCCCAGCTCCCGCTGGCGTGCACCAGGCAAATCCGCCATTATAATAGCAATCCGCCATGGAACTAGCGCGCCTGCTCTTAAAGGGAATGTGAGATGACGAACTCAAATGTGTTTTATTGTCATTTCAACCATATACATGAAACAACGTTTCACTGTGGCTCAAGTGTTGCTACATATTTAAAATATATAAAAACGACATTATATAAAAACAACTTACGAAACAGGCAACATTTAGTGCACACACATATGCTCCGTAAAGTTCAGCTAACGCATACTAGCATTAGTGCTTGGTGGACTGTAAACACCAATTAATAAACACAGTTGTAAATTTGCGTGGAATGTAGAATGGTCGGAATTTAATAGTCACAAACTGCACCAGCAGTTAACAGTTAGTTGGATACAAGAAGCTCATTTCTGCACCAGTCCGTGTTAACACAGCCCACCTCCACTAGTCTTACCCGGTGACAGAGCAGCCGGCCTGGTAGCTGGATAGTCCGGTACACTGTTGTTCAGCCATGTTTCCACAACAACAAAAACACAGCAGTCTCTGAACTCGCGTTGGGAGTTTTGTTGAAGTTGGATGTAGTCCAGTTTGTTGTCTAATGAGCAGACACTTGCAAGTAGGATTGATGGAACAGGTGGCCGGCTAGCATTAGCTTTCCACCTAGCTAGGTTATACGCAGCCCCCGCGTTTCACCGTTGAGGATGTCCCCCCCCATGATCGCCCGCTCCAGCCACTGCCCGATCCGGCCACCGCTGCTGCTGGCTGGTCAAACGAATCTGTACGGCAGGCTGCAGCAACCTCTTATTTGTGAACATTCATCTCTCCCCCGTCCCCCGAGGGCCGGTGGTCTACAACATTTCCTGGTAGATTCTTTTTTGTCCCACTCCACCGCAGATTCCATCTGTAATATAGTTTCCTGCAAATTCTCCAATCTTTACCAATGTATCCCGGTGGTACACATGTGCAGTAGTTTGAATGCACATAGATGTTGTAAAAGTTTTCTGTTGAAAAGACAGAGCCTGTTAGCGATGCTTCAAGATGGCTGACCCTCGTTTTGCCTCGGGAATACTCAGAGAACGACAACAGTCCAACTCCCTATGGGTGGGTTGAAATAATGCGGAAGTAGCTCCTACTACTGGCTAGGGCTGAATGATTTTTGAAAATAATCTAATTGCGATTTTTTTCCCCAAATATTTCGATTGCGAGTCGATATTCGATTATTTCTTTAAGCTCTTTGTCTTCTGTATTATTCAACAAAGACAAACAATACATCATTGTATAGTATGAACAACACACAATTACACACTAGACAGTTAAATAAGTAAAAAAAAAAAAAAAGTATATATATATATACACACACACACACACATGGTGTACGGTGTATTTTTTTTTACAGTGCACAGAGAGGAGCTGCCTCCAGCCCCTCCCCCTCGTGAAGTTGCGTGCTGTGTGCATGACACCGTCAACATTGCACTTGCTCAGAGAGGCTAATCAGAGCTAACCGCTAATCAGAGCTAACCGCTAATCAGAGCTAATCGTTGCCAACCGAGCCTTCAGTTCTGTGTGTCTGTATCCATTAACTGCATGTATGGACTCGAGCACGAACAAAACCCTTCATTTTATTAAAATGGCTGTAAAAGTTTTAAACTTCAACTCAGAGTTGTTTGAATGACAGAAATCAGCTCAAGGTACGGTGTAGCGTTAGCGTACTAAGTTGATGCTTTGAGTGATGAATGCACACTGATTTGCTCTCGCGAGTCATGTGACCAAATCGCAGCCTTTGCGATTAGGAAATCACGTCTTAACATATCGCGATATTATCGCAAATGCAATGAATCGTTCAGCCCTACTACTGGCTGTAGTCCATAGTCTCTTGGCAAAAAAATCTTCTGATGACGCAAAAATTGTCGTTTTACATCATCGGAAGATTTTTTTCAGACCCACAATGCAGAGATCTCATGTCTCAGGGGGACATGAGGGAGGGAAGCACGGTCATTCAAAAATACTACCATGTTTCTACTGATACAAAGCTTAATGCTAAATCGGTGAAGTATCCCTTTAAGTGGATTAACAGCCTTTTGCAACATGGCATCATGACTTTGTGTAAACATACACGCCACTTTCCTAAAGCCAAATGGCGTGTTATCTGTACGCATTTTCAGCTTGGCCTCTTATTAAAGGCCTACTCCTTCAGTTTTGAAATGAAATCACAGATAATTTCTCCAATAAGCATAATGTTGCAGATGTCCATACTGTTTGTCGGTAATCATGACTTTCATTGGAGGGGACACACTTTAAATGGGCAGCTGCACACAATTCAAGATTCCTTTATTGTTACATTACCGATATGCTGCTTTAGCTGTGGAAAACCCGGTCCTCACAGTTGGTGCCTCTGCAGCTTCACTACGACCAAATCGGGTCGCCTCCACAATGCCTGTCGACCCTGTAGGCCAACTGCCGCTGATAGCGGAAAAAGTCGCCGCTGTCCATGCTCCGGACAAATCCAACGGAAAGTCAGCTTGCCGGCCTCCCTCCTCCCGGACCTCGACCGCCGCCGCTCGGTGCAGGATCCTCAAAGAGGCTGTGCTTCGTCACTCTGGTGGGCTTCCTCGACCGGACCTGGCAGGTAATGCTCCACTCGAATACCGATTCAGCGGGCTCACAAAATTCTCCTGTCCTGTCATGCAGTGTAGTCCGTACTCCTTGCTGCCATGAGCAGCCCAGCCTTCAGATTCCTCGTCCCCCTTTTGCCCCGACATCTCTGATAGTGGGTGACAGCATTACCAGAAAAATACGCTTTTTTAACGCCATAACTCGCTGTTTTCCGGGAGCAACGGTCCCAGTCCTTCTGGAGAAACTGCCTGGTCTACTGCAGTCTCTCTCACCCTCCATAACTCGGGTGATTATCCATGTGGGCCATAATGATATGAATTATTGTGAGTGAGTGAGTGTGAGACAGAGAGTGAGTGAATGAGTGAATGAATGAGTGAGTGAGTGACAGTCAGTGTGCGTGAGATAGCCTGAGTGTGCAAGGTGGTGGCAAAATAAGAGAATATATACAGTCACATATGTCAACTAGAGGCAATAAAAACAGCATATTTTGAGAGACAGAGCAAAAGAACTCTCAGGACTTCTAGTCCACCTCAGCATTGACAGCTAATATTTGCATAACTGTGTGCTTACCAGAACATGCAATGCTTGACAAAGCAACATGATAATTTAACAAGACTATTTGAGGTAGTAAAACCAAAATCAAATGGCAATACTTTTCTCCTTTTCATCCCACGAACAACAACCTTACAAGTTCTTAAAAGACACACTTAAAAACAAGGAACAGTAACTCCATGACGACTATGTAGCCAAGATAACGGGTGGCAATTTTGAGTAATATAAAAAACAGCTATTAGGACTGCCTAGTCCATCTATCCATCAGCCGCACAGAGTCCGGAGTCCATTGACTCTTGAAGAGCAAAGGTCTCTATCAATGTTCATTATCACCTTTTGTATTACCTCGAACATGTACTTGAGCCCTTTTGGGTAATGGATGTTGAAGACGTAGAGCAGACCCATCAGCAGGGCACATCCTTCAGGTCCCGAAGAACGATATGCTCCTCCAGAATCAGTGCAATATCAATTATCTCCATGGGGACAGGGCGTTGAGGATCCTCCTCTGTAACCACCAAGAGTCCGACGTTCATTCCTTTCACTGCCGCAGTCTCTTCGTTTGGCTAATGACACAACAAAGTAATAAGAATAGATTGCAAATCAGCATTAATTCCTCAACACATGAAAATTCAAGATGCATAGCAAACTTGGGTATGAAAATGTCTGATGCAAACTAATGTAAACCTATGTAAATGGAAGAAATTCAAATACATTACAATTTCAAATTAATTTAGCAAGGAATCCCGTCACTGCAACTTTGAACAATTCACTTGTTCTCCATTTAAGCAGATGTCTTTCCATGTCTAGATTCTTATAACAAGACATATTTTCTAGATATCCTATAACTACAGGATCATGACTTCGTTTGGATCAAAAAGATCGAGATTAGCAAGTGATATGGATTCCAGAGTGGCATTGATTCCTCACATACCTTACAAATCTTGAAGAATTGGGAGGGATCCTCTTTCTGGAAATGGGCCAGGCCAAGGAGAACAACTGCTCTCTTCTGTTGATTTTAGTTCTGGACAACAGAAGATGGATACAGACCAGAAAGGACATCAGTGCTGCATAAATTAAAAAACAATGTACACAACTTTGTATATGCAGGGAAAGGGGCAAGTAGTTCCATTGAATCCATGCTGAACTTTGTAATGCCTTATTACTTTGCGCTGATTTGTTGAGGAAAAACTACAAAACTTACAGTTCCACTGCATCAATCATGACACTGAATTAATCTTCGGTCAATTGTTTCTGAAGAAAGAAATAGAGACAAAAATACTGCATTAGCATGGTTTAAAATGCAAACAAACAGCATAGGTGTGTTGTCAGACAAGCTTGTTATTTCATGAAATGTAATGCAATTTAAGGACTAAGCCCTATGTTGGAAGGCTATTTTATGTCAATCAAAAATAATGCATTGTTTGCATGACATAGACAGGAACAAACATCAAAAGCCAGAGTGGACGCAGTATAAGACATCACCGCAGACATCAGCAAAGTAAGCAGTCAATGGAAAAGATGTTGGGCCATGAATCTGAAATAGGCCCATAGCCTCCACGGAAGTGAAATGAGGCAAGAACATCTGATGCCCCCTAAAATATTAGGATGGTGAAAATGTAGGCTTACCCAGGCTGCAGGCTGCCTGGCTCTCTGTGTACTGTATCGTCATCCTGTAGGCCTATAGGGTTGTGGGCCTATGTGATGTGAACTGTGGCTGCACGATTCTTTTGTCAACTAATTCGCCAGACCAAAACATGATTATATAGTGATGAGCACATCACCGACTTGGACTAAAATAGACATCATGTACATCCAAGGCTTGTAGTTTAGGTTGACTCTTGTCTCTTATGCATTCCCATAACTGAAGCTATGGCTTTCTTTCAACAAATATTTAGGTGAAAGAATTTTTATTTTTACAAAGACAGATCTAAATACAGCATCTTTGTCCGCATTGGCCCCAGTGGTGATTTGGTGCAATACAGCTTTTTAAGCTTGTATGCTGCCAAGTTGTTTTACTGTTTGTATTAACATAAATATGCTTGCAAAATATTACAGTAGTGTAGTTTCTAATATAATTACATTGATCCAACTATAATTGAGAACAATTGCTTGTGGGTTTGTGCTGTGGAGTTGTTGAGGCCATGCAGTGAGGGTTCATGTCAACCTCATTCAATGCATTAAACGGGTATGGCTGGTACTACCTGTCTCAGTACCTCTGTTAACCCCTCTTCAAATAACTGCAAAGCTAAATACAAGTCCTACTCTATGGCTAGAATTTAGTAGACTTGCATTATGAGATACTGGACATGATGATGTTTGACAGCGATCAAAACACTAACACACAGTATGTATGAGACCACATTGAATAAGCTAAAATGGACCCTCCATTATACCAATATTTACTCTCTGAAGAGTCTCTGATCCATATATTGAATAGTTAATTGTAAATATTGTCATATGTTTTTACAAAGTAAACATACAGTACATTAATGGGATAAGTCTGTAGATATATTGAATAGTTGCTTTTAATCACTATAAAGTATTGTTTGTATAATGAAAAGGGACTTTTCGGTAGCCGTCATGTTGAATGTAAACAAAAAGCTTATCACCGTCATTGCGCTATCGTCATTGCGTAAAGCCCGCCTCAATGGTTGTGATTGGTGCCTCGATTTTGGGGACATTGGAAATGAGTTTGAATGGGCTCTTCGCCAGATCTGCTCTCTTTTAATAAATAAATTCTTAGTCGACTACCACTCAAACAATTTGATCAACTAATGGATAGTTGATTTAATGGACAGGTCTGTAAAAGAGAGTTTCTCCTCAAAGACTCATGCAAAAGCTCCACTTTAAATCCTGTTTTTATATTCGATACACGGGACAGAAAGGTGAGATTGATTGTCATAATGGAGTCTTGTCTCCATTAGAGGACAGAAAGAGGACCTTTGTCCTGGAGTCTTTCCAATGTTCCTGTTCTCCCAGAAAGAGAATGAATGAAAGAGCAGGATGAGCAGAGAGCAGAAATCATTCAGTGAAGAGCTTCAGACTGTATTTTCTGCTTGATAGCTTCTAGTTTCTCCAGCAGCTTCTGGTTCTGGAGATTAAAAAGTCTTCCTCTCTTTCTAACAGGACCCATCAGAGACTAGACCCTGGTCAACCTGAACCTGAACCCAGCTGTGTGTCCATGAAGAGTCACCGGTCCATGGAGACACCACTGCTTTAAAAAACAAGGCGACCTGTAAGGGAGGTTAAAACAATGAAAAGTGTGAAGGAGCGAATTCATGAAATGGAGTAGAGGAGAATTGAAATGGAGAAGGGAAGACTGAGGTGAGTTGTTCTGAAACCTCCAACAAACTAGGAGTGTTGTCTCATTGGGTGTGTGGTCTTCTTGTAAAGGGAAGCCTTTGACCAACTGCTACTTTGCTTGTTTGCAAGCCATGATGTCTCTCTCTTTCTCATGGGCGGACCAAATTCTCTGGGTGGGCAAAGCAGAGAAAGGAGAGGTGGACCAGACCAGTCTGCTGGATCTGATCCTGATCCTGAACCTGAACCCAGCTGTGTGTCATTCAAGAGCGACCGGTCAAAAGAAAAGTAAGTCGTTATTAGCATTCAGTTGTTAATAATTATGTATATAGCCTGTTGTTTTATCATATTTGGTATACGTATCAGTTATTATCAGTAGTATTCAATGCAATTCAATGAAGGTAAGAATTAAAAACTGACAAACATTACTAATATTTGAAATAAAAACAGTTGTCTGTCTTAAAAGAATTTTTCGATATGCCCATTTATCTGTTTGTTTCAGGATCCAGCAGCAGAGATCAGAGTATCCTGAACCTGAACCCAGCTGTGTGTCCTTTAAGTGTGACTGGTCTAAGGATTTACCTGAGACCTTCAAAGATGAACATCAGTCTGTTGATCCAAGGTAAGGATTTTAAACTGAGAAAAACACAATGGAGTGTTTGTGTCAACTGGCAGCTTTCAGAAAGCTGCAGACCAGAGCATTGCAAGTATCTGCAAGTTTCAACTCGTCTTGTCCAGAATCTTTGGTCTGAACAAAGGTTATTATAGTTTTGCATTTTTATTTTGACTTTTTGTTTTCAAATTCAGTTTAGTTTTAATTAGTTTTTAAAGTGGTCTTGCTAGTTTAGTTTAGTTTTCATGTTTTGAAAATGCTTAGTTTTAGTTTAGTTTTTATTAGTTTTAGTGTTAGTTTTAGTCTTTTTTGTAATATGGGTTATTTGTCAGGGGATTCAAGAAGGTCAGAAAAAGTATTTTGTAATTTAACAAAAACATGTAATGAAATATGTATTCACAATGTATTCAACAATAACACCAGTACATAAAATGTTGCCAACATATGGTCATAAATATGTAAACAGTCTACACAAGACGCCGCAGTAAGTGCAAAATGTAAGTGATGTGTTCCAGGAAAAAAACCTAGCCAACAGACTAAAGAAGACAGACATTAACCTGTGTTTTGAACTTTGGTTTGAGTAAAGTGACAAACGTTTTGAAGTCAATCGACTCAGAGTTGTGTAGACATCATTATCCACATATTAACCCACGCTTTTGGTGTTCCTGCGTATTTACTAACCAGCAGCTATCGGATCGCCGGTGAAAGCCCTCCTGTAGTGTTCTCTGTCCTGCTGTTGTCTCATCATGCTGCCTGGCCCTGCTGTTGTCTCATCATGCTGCCTGGCCCTGTACCCATACATCCATGCCCTGTACCATACATCCACGCCCTGTACCCATACATCCATGCCCTGTACCCATACATCCACGCCCTGTACCCATACATCCACGCCCTGTACCGGGGTTAGCTTCTGTTTCAGGGAAAGGGGGCTTTGCTTTCTCCTTTACCTTGTTAAGGTAAGCTAGGTTAGCCTTCTTTGTGTGTGCTTCTCAAAATTCAGGAGATTTTTCCCTGTAATAAATTGTCCACATATTTTACCACTTTTCACTGCTTTTATCTGACACAGTCATAATAAAATAGGACTCTGCCGCTTTTTCTGACATTCGGTACCACCATGATGCCAGGCGAGGGGCACGAACATGTTGTGTTCAATTTGACATGGAATGTTGGAATTTTGGGGTTCCCAGTCGGAAACTATACATGTTCGGAAAGATATAGTTACATTGACAAAGACGAAAACTAAGGAAATTTACTCGATAATTAAATTTTATTATGTTAGTTTTGCAAACAGACAGTTTTAGTTTAGTTATAATTTTTTTGTAATGCCTCATTTTTATTTTTATTTCAGTTAACAACAATGTTTTTTCCCACCTAGTTTTCATTATTTCGTTCATTTCCGTTAACGATTATAACCTTGGTCTGAAATGGACTTTAGCAAGCAGGCCACCCATAATCCTCTACTAGGGCAAGTGGCCTTGCCAAGAATAACAGAACAGCAGGGGGCATCCCACAAGCAACCTGCTCCTTACCATGCATATCTGACATTGGTCTACAAGATGCAGCCCACCTGTGTTTTTCACACGGATTCACTTTGTACATTTAAAATGGTTGTGTTTCAGTGAAAACACTGTTCTCCTGGATGAAATGACAAAACAATGAACACATATTTTTGAAACGTATCCACAATACATTGTTGCACAGTGTTCTGGGTATAGTGCAGATTATATTCAGTTTGTATGTGTTTCTATCAGGAGAAAGCTGGAAGAACCAGAACCCAGATGTGTGTCTATGAAAAGCGACCTGTCTAAGGGTTTACCTGTGGCCTCCAAAGATGGACGTCCCTCTGTTGATCAAAGGTGAGGATTTAAAACTGAGAACAAAAGAAACTGTGCTGCCCTCCAGTTGGTCTGATCATCAAACACTGTTGATTATCTTTCCAACCTGTTCAGCTTTGGGGCATCAGTCTCTGGTGTTGTAGCTTAGTTTTAGAGCAAACCTCAACCGTGTACTCATGTTTTGTTCTAAGATTAAGTTGTTCTCATCAGACAATATTTTCTGTTTTTTAGATTTGGTTCGGCCCAATATTCACTTGTTTTGTGTGCACACGAAGTTTGTTCAAACAAACCAAGAGAAGACATCCAGTTACATTGTTACCTTGGTTCTCTCAGTGAAGAAACTATTCCTCCGCTTTGTCACATATTCCATATGTACAAGAATGATTATTACACAGAGAAAGAGATATATAGTCTCTTGTTGTTCCCATAAACCTTCAAAGAAGGCTTTTGGATGTAGTTGGTGAAGGTGTGCCAGAGGGAGAGGCAGCAGCTGCAAAGACCTGTCTCTCAAGGTTTGGCCATATTGGAGTTTATTGAGGATCTTGTTGGGTTTACCATAGAGGATGCTATTGCAGTAGGCGCATCTGGAGGTCATGAGAGCACGAGGGCATGGATAAGTGTTTCGACAGCGGCAGAGGGCAGGGACGGCTTGAGGCGGTAAATGTTCTTGAGGTGTAAAAAGGCGGATTTTGTAACCTGGTTAACTTGGGGTAGGAAAAATAGGGTGGGGTCGAGTCATGGACCTGGGTGATGAATAAATGTCTGCAAGGCAGGTAGTGATAGTGGAGTGGGTGGCTGTAGTTTTGGAGAAGATATAGAGTTGTGTTGTCTGCCTAGCAGTGGATACAGAGGCCATGATGGTGGATCTCTCCCAGAGGAAGGATGTACATAATGAACAGGAGGAAACCTGAGATACTTGAACTCCTTCATCTGGGGCACTAAATCTTTTTGAGGCCAACTGAAGGGACTTCACCATTGCATTATGTGTGCTAATTCTTCCTCATTCCTCCACAGAGTGGACCAGGAGATCTCAGAAGTTCTCAGTGGCCAGTCTGCCAAGCAGCATCAAACACACCTGGACTCCTCTCACAGGAGAATCAACAAGCCATTTAATGATTGGGTGCATCTCAAGACTGTTCCCCCATGGTACTCCATAACATTTTAGGGCTGCTCTTAAGCGAAGATAAAGGAAGGATGTCCTAGGGACCTCAAAGCTAGCTCTCAGGTCTTCAAAACGTAACATACCTTCATCATTGAATATCTGGTTTAGAGTATAAATACCTCTGTCACTCCACTGGATATAAACAAAAGCTCCTCCACCTGTTTATAATTGATTGATGTGTTGGTGATAATAGGGCCATAGGTTAGCATACACTTTTTTGGACACACCTGTAAAGGCAAGGTCTTGCAGACTTAGACTTCCAGTGAGCTTTTGCTCAATTTCTCTCCATGGGACTGTAGATGAGGGGTCCATCCACACTCTAAGGGCCTGTAGCTAAAAGGCTCTGTGGTACACTTAAAGGTTGGGGAGGGCCAGGCCTCCCGTGTTTGTGGTACATTGCAGGGTAGAGTATTTTAGCCTAGGTTGTTTATTATTCCAAATATACTACCGAATTACGGTATCAAGTTTCTTCCAGAAATGTATTGGTGGGGGTAAGGGGATCAAAAGAAGAGAGAAGGTGTAGAAAGGCAGCTGACTTCTCTGTCTGGATGTTGAAGTCGCCCAGAAGAATCACCGGAGGGCCAGTTTCAGGGATATTTGAAAGGACATCCAGCTCTTTCAAAAACTCTCCCAGAGGACCTGGTGGGCGGTAGATAACAAAAATGACTAGTTGTACTGGATACGTTATGGAAACAGCATGAAATTCAAAAGAGAATGGAGCGAACTGTGGCAGTGGGTAGAGAGAAAATCTCCACTTGGGGTTAATGTCAATGCCTGTACCCCCACCTCTACCAGTAGGTCTGGGTGTGTGGGTGAAAAAGTAGGCAGAAGAGAGAGCAGCAGGGGTGGATGTGTTAGTTGGTGTAATCCAGGTCTCAGTGAGAGCAAGGAAGTCAAGGGATTTCAGGCTGGCAAAGCCAGAGATGAACTCAGTCTTGCGAGTGGCAGACTGGCAGTTCCACAGGCCACCTGCGACAAGGTGTTGAGTGTATGTTGAACGGGTGGGATACAGGTAAGAGATGTCGGATTGCGGAAATGTTGCGAACTCATGCAAGGTTTGTAGTATCTCTGAGAGGATCCATGGACAGGAATGGAGAAACAGCACATTTCCAGATAAAGACACCAAGCAGAGTAATTGTGATATGAGATATCAAGAAGATATTGTCACAAACCGGCTCATGGCCTGTGGCAAAGAAATGAGGGGACACCAACAACAAGCATAGGCCAATCAAAAAGGTATTTTATTATAAATCAAAACTAGTAACTTTAAACAAAGAAAAAGAAATGAGGTGTGAGAATGTCATAATGTAAGGTGTATGCAAAGTGCATGGATGAATGAATCTGTATAGGTGTAAATGACTGAATGAAAACTAAGTAGAACTATAAAGGAACAAACCAAACCAAGTCATACCTGGAGGAGCAGAGAGAGAGAACAAAGTGATTAGAGGAAACTTAAATACCTGAGCCCAGGTGGCTCCAATCTACTAACGACCCCTCCCTGCCTGCAGTAGGAACCTCCCCTGCACAGCAGAGGCGGGGTCGTAACATCCCCCCCCCTTAAAATGAGGGTCCCACCCTCAGCCCAAAATTTGGCCCAACTTATTCAAAAAGTTCCCCAAAAAATGGGAGGAAAACAACAAACAAAACTCAATCCCGGTTCTTAGCAGTCGCCCTGTGTCCCGTGGCTGACTGTCCATAGCCATAGTTCTGGTTGTATCCAGATTGATTCCAGTTCTGACCTTGGCCTCCACGGCACCTGCCGCATCCTCCGTATCCACGGCCGCCATACTGCTGCTGCCGGTAGACTTCTGTGGGCTGGGCTATTTTAATCTCACACTTCCGTCCACCGACATTGTGGTATTTCTTCTCCATAACCTTCTTGACAGAAGTCTCTTTTTTATATGTGATGAACACGAATCCCCTCCTCTTTTCTGTCCTTGGATCTTGTGGAAGCTCAATGGTCCCAACCTCTCCAAAGGATCCAAAGTACTCCTGAATGACTTCCTTTGAGGTGTCCGGGTCAAGGCCTCCCACAAAGATTTTCTTGACTGGATCCTTCTTCATGGCCATGGCTTTCTTTGGGTCGATCCCTCTGCCATCTAGCCTGTGCTCCTTCTGTTCCAGAACCTTTTCCACACTGACGTCTGAGTGTTTAAAGAAAATTAAGCCAAAGCCTCTTGACCGGCCTGTCTGCTGGTCCATTTTTATGGTACAATCTGTCACCTCACCAAATTTGGTGAAGTAATCTTTAAGATCCTTCTTGCTCGTTTCCCAGCTGAGACCACCAACAAACATTTTCCCAACATTCTCCTTGCGTGAGGCAGAGCAGGTAACAGCACAACCTGGAAATACCTCTGGAGACGCACAGTTGCAATCTGGAGATACCTTTACAGGGAGTACTGAAACTTTCTTCTCAAAGATGTTTATTTTGCCATCCGCCCACACCTTACTACCTGCCAAGTCATTCCCCAAAATCATGTGGACTCCCGCTACTGGCAACCACATTTAAGGGTAATGTCATGTAAAGGAGAAAAGAATGGAACTAATCCCATGCCACGTGTCAATACACAACTGCCAGTATCAGACTCCTTGGAGAACGGCAAAACAGATTCCAAAACAAAAGAATCTAAAGCTCCAGTGTCTCTTAAAATCCTAATTGGAACATTGTGGCTGCCATCTACCAAAGACACTACACCATCTGAAATAAAGGCTGAAAAATCACCTTTGAAAGACTCAGAACCAAACTCAACTATTGGCTGAGAAAACTCACCCTGGTGGTCAGAGGCTGCAACAGGAACTGCCATCACAGCAGGTTTAGCTTGACCTAACTTTCTTGATTGAAGTAGAGGACAATCTTCCTTCCAATGTCCTTCAACAAAACAGTAGCGACAGCTAACCAGTGCTGTAGGTCCCCCAGAACCTAACTTCTGCTGAGGCCTTTGAAACAAAGCTCCAGAAAAAGATGACCTACTAGTCCCAGGAGTAAAGTTATCTTTATAGTACATGTCACTGTTTGACTCAAAATGGCTTTTATGAGTTAACCTGTACTCATCTGCAAGAACTGCTGCATCACTTGGAGACTTAACTTTACGTTCATTAATGTATGTAGCAACCTGGTCAGACACAGAATCTTTGAACTGTTCCAACACAATCAAGTTAGACAGACCCTCAAAAGTACTAACTTCAGAAGCAGTGCACCAACGATTAAATGCAGAAGTCAAATCTCAAACAAACTCAGAATAGGTTTGTGAATCTTGCTTTTCCCTATAACGAAAGCGTTGACGATATGCCTCCGGCACAAGCTCGTAGACCTTCAGAACTGCTGATTTAACTTTAGCAAAAACTTTACTATCAGCTACACTCAGTGCTGAAAACGCCTCAAGTGCTTTCCCGGTCAGTGCACATTGCAACAACATAGTCATATCCAAATCTGACCAAGCCTTAGCTCCCGCAATACGCTCAAATAGAATAAAGTACGTATCCGGATCTGATTCATCAAATTTAGGCAACAAACAAAGATTCCGTGACACATCAAACTGTGGTACTCCTTCTGGCCTATTAACATTTTGTAATCGCGCTATTTCCAACTGCAACCGCAACAACTCCCTCTGCTGCTCAAAAGTCAATGAAGGGCTAGACTGAAAACTAGCCCCCTCACCACTAGCAGACTGTCCCCAAAGAACACCTTCCTCTCTAAGACCCTGCTGTAATCTAGCCTTAATGGTCTCTTTAAGTTTTTTTATCAGCAATCTCAATCTGATAATGGTCAGCAATTTCAATTAACTGCTCCTTAGTACACAACTCTAATGCGAACTCTGAAGGAGCCTGAACAAAACTACTCAAAATGGAAGACATTTTCCTCAACCAATATAACTATTACAAATGCTGAGAAAAAAAAATACACAACTCACCCGCTGCCAGTCTGGGTTTAAGGACAGGAACCACACTCCACTATCCTCCAAAACAACTAACTAACTAACTAGCCCCTGGTCTTCGTGCAGTCACATGTGGTGGGATTTTATGCACACAAAACCAGCGGGGTGGAAAAGACAACCAGAACCTGGTGGCCCCCCCCCCCTCCCGGAGGTGCTCACTCGACCGATGTAGGGGAAAAGGAAAAAAGGGAAGCTCTACCCACGTTCACTGCCACCTAAAACAAAAACACCACGAGCCTCCTATGGACACTCGCTGATAAGCCTAAACAGGAGAGGACTCCCACCTAAACAAAAACCCAGAACAGGCCCAAAGTGAATTGCTAACCAATTTAGCTATAAAGCTAACTGAATAAGAGGAACACATAGCTCTCAATGCTCTCTCCAATAATATTGGCCATACCAAAGCATCCCCTCAAACAAAAGTTTGGCAATCTAAGCAAAACTAACAAAACTACTAACCCAAATAAACTACAAAACAAATAAGCCAAACTACAAGTAAACAAAACAAATCAATAAGGCAAAACCAGTCTAAACAAAACTTTAATCAACTATTGAAAATTGTCAAAGTAAACTCAAACACTAAAGCAAGACTAAAGTATAATTAAATTTAGCTTAAAGACGAGCCCCCACTTGTCACAAACCGGCTCATGGCCTGTGGCAAAGAAATGAGGGGACACCAACAACAAGCATAGGCCAATCAAAAAGGTATTTTATTATAAATCAAAACTAGTAACTTTAAACAAAGAAAAAGGAATGAGGTGTGAGAATGTCATAATGTAAGGTATATGCAAAGTGCATGGATGAATGAATCTGTATAGGTGTAAATGACTGAATGAAAACTAAGTAGAACTATAAAGGAACAAACCAAACCAAGTCATACCTGGAGGAGCAGAGAGAGAGAACAAAGTGATTAGAGGAAACTTAAATACCTGAGCCCAGGTGGCTCCAATCTACTAACGACCCTCCTCTGCCTGCAGGAGGAACCTCCCCTGCACAGCAGAGGCGGGGTTGTAACAATATCAAGCCCACTTAACTTCCCACTTAGCCTCCCACAAAGACTCCTGCATAGACTTCTTTGTCTTTGCCCTCTGAGTCTTCGTCCGATGAGGCTGCCGCTGAAGTTGCCACTTCAATATTATGCCAATGCCAATATTAAATACAAGTAGGTGATTGGTATTGCCTGCAATACCAATCCACCCAGCTAATCAGTCAACAAAGCACCTGCACACTCATTAAAACTACACTCTCAACTAAACACTTCACACTTAGCTAGATTGAAAGTAAGCAGTTTCAGTCACTTTAAGTAAAACCACTAAATTCTTGCCCAAAAACACAGTGAATCCAGCAAACACACACAACAGAGGTAGAAAAAGCAACAGAACCCAAGCAAAGTAAGTTTCCTCAGATGTCAAAATGCACAATAAGTCTTGGTCTGATTTGAGCTGACTTAAGTAGTTGGCTGCAGCTGTGGAGACAACACCCAGCTAATCAGTCAACAAAGCACCTGCACAGTGATATCTCTAGGATTCGTTGAGATATCTGCCTGTGCTGATGCTATTGATAGCAGCTCTGGACTCGCTTTGTTTTAATTTCAGAGCTAGCAATTTGCTTGGTTTACAACCATTAAATTAAAATGTTATTTGTCTAATATATTTTTCCAAACTTTAGGCTTTATTAAATTTAAACTGCCCTTAAATTCATCAATACATCCTCTGCTATCTTTCAACAATATAAATGTATTGTTTCCTTCCTGTTGTCTGTCCAGACTGAGTTGGTGTAATATGTCAGAGAGAAGCTGTGAAGCTCTTTCCTCAGTTCTCAGCTCCCAGTCCTGTAGTCTGAGAGAGCTGGACCTGAGTAACAACAACATGCAGGATTCAGGAGGGAAGCTGATCTCTGTTGGACTGAAGAGTACACACTGCACACTGGAGACTCTCAGGTCAGGATTCAATAACCCATTCAACTGATGACCATTTAAACTGATTAACTTTAGTTGATAAACAGCTGACATGTAGCAGTATGCTGATATGATAAACTTGGGCAGTACTTATTAGACTCAGAATTACTTTACATGAGGATTTTCTCCGTGAACCATCACCTTATCGTGGTGGAGAGGTTTGTGTGTCTCTGTGAACCTGAGGGCTGTGTTGTCTGGAGCTTTGTGCTCCTGGTAGGGTCTCCCAAGGCAAAGTGGTCTCAGGTGAGGGGCCAGACAAAGAATGGTTCAAAAACCCCAATGGAAAAACAAGGTAGAAATGGAGTGACCCTGCCCGGAGGAAGCCCGGGGCCCCCGTCTGGAGCCAGGCCCAGACGGCGGGCTCGGCCGGCGAGCCTGGTGGCCGGGTTTGCCACGGAGCCCGGCCGGGCACAGCCCGAACAAGCTACGTGGCTCCCATCTCTCCAGCCCATGGGCCCACCACCTGTGGGAGGAACCGCTGGGGTCGGGTGCGCTGCCACATGGGTGGCAGTGAAGGTCAGGGGCCTCGATGGACCAGACCCGGGCAGCAGACGCTGGCTCTGGGGACGTGGAACGTCACCTCTCTGTGGGGGAAGGAGCCGGAACTGGTGCGGGAGGTGGAGCGCTACCGGTTAGATCTGGTGGGGCTTACCTCTACGCACAGTCTCGGTTCTGGAACCGTACTCCTGGATAGGGGTTGGACTCTTTTCTTCTCCGGAGTTGCTCAGGGTGTGCGGCGCCGGGCGGGCGGGTGTGGGGATACTAACAAGCCCCCGGCTGAGCGCCGCTACGTTGGAGTTTACCCCGGTGGACGAGAGGGTCGCTCCTCACGCCTGCGAGTTGTGGGGGAAAACTCTGACTGTTTTTTGTGCATATGCACCAAACAGGAGTTTGGAGTATTCGGCCTTCTTGGAGACCTTGAGTGGAGTCCTGCATGGGGCGCCAGTGGGGGACTCCATTGTTCTGCTGGGGGACTTCAACGCACACGTGGGCAATGATGGAGACACCTGGAGAGGCGTGATTGGGAGGAACGGCCTCCCTGATCTAAACCAGAGTGGTTGTTTGTTGTTGGACTTCTGTGCTAGTCATGGATTGTCTATAATGAACACCATGTTCGAACATAGGGATGCTCATAAGTGTACCTGGTACCAGAGCACCCTAGGCCGAAGGTCAATGATCAATTTTATAATCGTTTCATCTGATCTGAGGCCATATGTTTTGGACACTCGGGTGAAGAGAGGGGCAGAGCTGTCAACCGATCACCATCTGGTGGTGAGTTGGATCAGGGGGTGGGGGAAGACTCTGGACAGACCTGGTAAGCCCAAACGTGTAGTGCGGGTAAATTGGGAACGTCTGGAGGAGGCCCCTGTCCAACGGACTTTCAACTCGCACCTCCGGCGGAGCTTTTCGTGCATCCCTGTGGAGGCTGGGGGCATTGAACCCGAGTGGACAATGTTCAAAATTTCCATTGCTGAAGCTGCGGCGAGGAGCTGTGGTCTTAGGGTCTTAGGTGCCTCAAGGGGCGGTAACCCACGAACACCGTGGTGGACACCGGTGGTCAGGGAAGCCGTCCGACTGAAGAAGGAGTCTTTCCGGGATATGTTATCCCAGAGGACTCCGGAGGCAGTTGCAGGGTACCGGCGGGCCGGGGGGGCTGCAGCCTCTGCCGTTGAAAGAGGCAAAGCAGCGGGGTGTGGGAGAAGTTTGGAAAGACATGGAGAAGGACTTTCGGTCGGCACCAAAGTGCTTCTGGAAAACTGTTCGCCACCTCGAGGAGGGGAAGGGGAACCATCCAAGCTGTGTACAGTAAGGATGGGACACTGTTGACCTCAACTGAGGAGGTAATAGGGGTGGAAGGAGCATTTTGAGGAACTCCTGAATCCGACTAATACGCCCTCTATGTTAGAGGCAGAGCTGGAGGATGACGGGGATTGTCGTCGATTTCCCAGGCGGAAGTCACTGATGTAGTCAAACAACTCCACAGTGGCAAAGCCCGGGGATTGATGAGATCCGTCCAGAAATGCTCAAGGCTCTGGGTGTGGAGGGGCTGTCCTGGTTGACACGTCTCTTCAACGTTGTGCGGGAAGTCTGGAACAGTGCCAAAGGAGTGGCAGACCGGGTGGTGGTTCCCCCTTTAAAAATGGGGACCAGAGGGTGTGTGCCAATTACAGGGGTATCACACTTCTCAGCCTCCCTGGTAAAGTCTACTCCAAGGTGCTGGAAAGGAGGGTTCGGCCGATAGTCAAACCTCAGGTTAAGGAGGAACAATGCGGCTTCCGTCCTGGTCGTGGAACAACGGACCAGCTCTTCACTCTCGCAGGGATCCTGGAGGGGGCCTGGGGAGTTGTCCCAACCGGTCTACATGTGTTTTGTGGATTTGGAGAAGGCGTATGACTGGCTCCCCGGGAGATACTGTGGGAGGTGCTGCGGAGTATGGGGTGAGGGGGTATCTACTCAGGGCCATCCACTCTGTACGACCAAAGTGAGAGCTGTGTCCGGGTTTTTCGCGGTAAGTCGGACTTTCGTTCAGGTGAGGGTTGGCCTCCGCCAGGGCTGCGCTTTGTCACCAATCCTGTTTGTAATATTTATGGACAGGATATCGAGGCGTAGGGTGGGGAGGGGTTGCAGTTCGGTGGGCTGGGGATCTATCGCTGCTTTTTTGCAGATGATGTGGTCCTGTGGCATGATCGGCCTGCGACCTTCAGCACTCACTGGATCTGTTCGCAGCCGAGTGTGAAGCGGTTGGGATGAGGATCAGCACCTCTAAATTGGAGGCCATGGTTCTCAGCAGGAAACCGATGGAATGCCTTCTCCAGGTAGGAATGAGTCCTTACCCCAAGTGAAGGAGTTCAAGTACCTTGGGGTTTTGTTCGCAGTGAGGGGACAATGGAGCGGAGATTGGTCGGAGAATCGGTAGCGGGTGCGGTATTACATTCCATTGCTACCGTTGTGACGAAAAGAGAGGCTGAGCCAGAAGGCAAAGCTCTCGATCTACCGGTCAGTTTTCGTTCCTACCCTCACCTATGGTCATGAAGGCTGGGTCATGACCGAAAGAACGAGATCCAGGGTACAAGCGGCCGAAATGGGTTTCCTCAGGAGGTTGGCTGGCATCTCCCTTAGAGATAGGGTGAGAAGCTCAGTCATCCGTGAGGAGCTCGGAGTAGAGCCGCTGCTCCTTTGCGTCGAAAGGAGCCAGTTGAGGTGGTTCGGGCATCTGGTAAGGATGACCCCTGGGCGCCTCCCTAGGGAGGTGTTCCAGGCACGTCCAGCTGGGAGGAGGCCTCGGGGAAGACCCAGGACTAGGTGGAGGGATTATATCTCCAACCTGGCCTGGGAACGCCTCGGGATCCCCCAGTCGGAGCTGGTTAATGTTGCTTGGGAAAGGGAAGTTTGGGGTCCCCTGCTGGAGCTGCTCCCCCCGCGACCCGACACCGGATAAGCGGACGAAGATGGATGGATGGATGGATGGAGGATTTTTCATTGTTTACTTTTGTTAAATAATTAAATACCACAGATGATTTCAAAGATTTATTACACATCTGGACCAAAGTGTACCTGGACAACAGACAAACATAAAATAAACACATGGCTCCACATATTGACAGAGGGTTCCTGTGTGTTCTGTGTGTTTTTAGTCTGTCAGGCTGTCTGATCTCAGAGGAAAGCTGTTCTGCTCTGGTCTAAGCTCTCAGCTCCAACCCCTCCCATCTGAGAGAGCTGGACCTGAGCTACAATCATCCAGGAAACTCAGGAGTGAAGCTACTGTCAGCGGAATGGAAGGATCCACTCTGGAGACTGGACACTCTCAGGTACAAACACTAATAAACAAAAAGGAGATATTTGTGTAAGAAGTTTTAAAGGACAACATCTCCAGGAACTATAATAATAACTCCCTGTTGTTAGTAATTGATGTAGTTTGGACACATCTCTGTATGTTAAAGGAATTGTCTGTGGTTTTAAGAAACCATCTTTTTTTCCCTCTTTCCCAGGATCAAATCAGTTTCATCTCGACAGACAAAGGTCAAGGACAGGTTTAGCCTAGCTTAGCACAAAGCAATGTGCTTTCTACGCTGTGAGAAGAGTGTGTGAATGAAGCATTAATCTACTATTTCGGCAGACTAGTAAGCTAGCTGTTTAAAATGTCAGTTACCGGTGCTGCATGGCTCATGTGATGGATCAGAGACGTACACTGATGTCTCTTCTCCAAATTCCTCTTGTGCTGGGAGAGTACTGATTTCTTACGTTCAAAAGGTCTTTCAAAACACTCTTTCCTATTCCCTGCGGTGCAAACACAACATATGTGTGTGAGAATGATGTAATGTTGATGTTTCTTTACAGAGAAAGGTCAACTGTTGCACCAAATGCTTGGTCTTGGGGGAATTGTTGGGTCTATGTAAAATGATAGTGTGGCAGTGCCGCAGGCATTTTTTTAGAACGAAGCTGCGTGTGTGTGTATGTGTGTGTGTGAGTGATGTAATGCCTCCCCCACCTCCTCCTTTCAGGGTGGAGCCTGCTGGAGTCAGATGGTTGACACCAGGTTTGAGGAAGTGTAAGTGTGTTTTTAATTTCATTCATAAAACTGTGACATCACTCATTCACTCCTCTGATGTTCATCAAAGGGCTGATTGGTTAATAACTTCAGCTGTGTTGTGTCTCCTCTCCGTCAGATTCCTGTGAACTTACACTCAACACAAACACAGTAAACAGATACCTCAAACTGTCTGACAACAACAGGAAGGTAACACATGGGAAGGAGGTTCAGACATATCCTGATCATCCAAAGAGGTTTGACTGTCCTCAGCTGCTGTGTAGAGATGGTCTGACTGGTCGCTGTTACTGGGAGGTTGAGAGGAGAGGACATGTTATTATATCAGTGAGTTACAGAGGACTCAGCAGTAGAGGAAACTGTGATGACCGTTTGTTTGGATGGAATGATCAGTCCTGGAGTCTGTTCTGCTATGATGGTTGTTACTCTGTCTGTCACAATAAGAGAGAAACATCCATCTCCTCCTCCACTATCTCTGATAGAGTAGCAGTGTATGTGGACTGTCCTGCTGGCACTCTGTCCTTCTACACAGTCACCTCTGACTCACTGATCCACCTCCACACCTTCAACACCACATTCACTCAACCTCTTTATCCTGGGTTTGGGATCTGGTCTTCTGGTTCCTCAGTGTCTCTGTGTTCTGTGTAGGATGGAGAGCCTCCTCCTGTTTCTTACTGCTGATCAGTTGAGTCTGTACAGGATCACACTTACAGAAATATGTCAGGTTATTGTTATAAACTAATGAATGAACTTTGTATAAAATAATTCTGAATGATTGAACAGATTCCTCGTTAAAATTGCAAACTTCTTCTTCTTCCAGTGTTTTTAAGATGGAAGCTGTGATCATGAAATTGTAGAAATGCTGTTGACTTGTCATGTTTTGTTTTGAATTCTGTCTTTTTTCGAATCAACTCTGTACAAAATAATTCTGAACGATTGAAAAGATTTGTCATTAACATTGTAAACTTTAGGGCTGCACAATATATCGTTTTGTTTTTATCGCCAATGCGATATCAGCTGGCCTAATATACATATCGCGATAGACACTCAGAGGCAGTACTTGAGTCTGGACTCAAGTCCTTTTTCTATTGTCTTGGACTCGTTGGCATTTCGACTCAGACTTGTCTTGGACTCACCAAATATTCTAGTTGGTCTGGTCTGTGTCCTGCACGAAATCCTTTTTCAGTTCAAGAATGTGACCATGTCAGTTTTTTACTGTGTTGCTTGTTAGTTACATTTTCCATCTGCTGTCCGGAATGTTGTTGTTACACCAGAATATACAGACTCAACATCTAACATGTAAAGTTGCAGCTTTTATGGGACTTAATTTTCGAGTACTTAGGTTCAATTGCAGCATGATCTCGAGCCAAACAGCCCCCAGAAAGCTTTTTTCCGGTCAGAGTTAGAGCGTAAGCGGCGTTATCAGCTGAATAGCTTAGCGTAGGGCTAATGGATCCGAAGTGTCTTTACATTACCCCACTAATAATGCCGAAATGATACCAAACGTCTACAGTAGTACAAATAGGTTATGCATCTCAAAACGATGGATTGTTAAGCAGTACACCAGAAGTTTATGTAAATAACACTTGCCTGCTGGCTTCTGCTCTCGCTGCTGCTGCTGCTGTTACTACGGGGGCGTAAGAGTGCTTAGGGACATTTAAAATTACAAACCGAAAAGAGATGCAACAAAAATATTTATTAATTTAATGATTAAATAAGGTAATGTCTCCAAACTTACCTCAATTATTACTTGTCTCCTGCTAGTTATACTACAGCACTAACTTTAAAAAATAAGTTAAATTAAAAAATATTTTTGTTGCATCTCTTTCGGTGTTGTAATTTGTAGATGTCCCTAAGCACTGGTCTTACGCAGCAACAACAACAGCAGAGAGCAGAAGCCAGCAGGCAAGTGTTATTTACATAACCTTCTGGTGTACTTACAAACTTTACAATCCATCGTTTTATGAGTGCATAACCTATATATACTAGTGTAGACCTTTGGTTATCTTTAAGAGACACTTTGGATCCATTAGCCTCTGCGCTAAGCTATTCAGCGGCTAACGCTACTCTACGCTAACTCTCCCAATGTTAGACCCAGGTGAAAAAAGCTTCTGGGGGGTGTTTGGCTCGAGGTCATGGTGCAAAGGACCCTAGGGTGAAATTAC
Source organism: Perca fluviatilis (assembly GCF_010015445.1). Classification (NCBI taxonomy): domain Eukaryota; kingdom Metazoa; phylum Chordata; class Actinopteri; order Perciformes; family Percidae; genus Perca; species Perca fluviatilis. The sequence continues at coordinate 46,116,379 of NC_053114.1, read as the reverse complement.
TCCGAACCATCACTTTAAGTGAAATAGGTATACTTAAAGTAAATAATGTGGCCAACTTTGATCCTTTCTCGGTCTTGACTATCTATCAGTTGGACTTGGGCTTTACTTGGTCTCGACTAGTCCTGTTCTTGGAGTTGTCTTGGGCTTGACAAAGGTGGACTTGAATTCAGCCCTGCTCAGAGATGTTTTGTTAGTTGAAAGACAATATCAGTAGAAAATTACACTTTAAAAGGAAATCATTGTTTTTTGTGGTGCCTTTTATATCGTATTCAGTGTTCAATTTGTTCAATAAAAGAAAGTTGGAAATTATTTCCCCTTTTATTAGTTTTAAATTCAACAAGCAGTTGTATTTTGGCAGAATACTGAAAACAGCAGAACTGAGAACACTTTAATATCTGTTTATTCATTGCAAGTAATATCGTTATCGTGATATTCAACAACATTATTGCATACAGTATTTTCCTCATATCGTGCAGCCCTAGTAAACTTCTTCCACTTCCAGTCCATTAAAGATGGAAGCTGTGATCATGAAATTGTAGATATGCCGTCATGTTTTGTTTTGAGTTCTGTCTCTTTTCACAATACATGCATAAAGTTACCTTAAGAGTGTTTGTGGTCTTTCTTTTCAACTTTTACACACGATAAGATGTCTCACCGGCAATTTCCACTGGATGCGGAACGTCTGCGGAACGTCTGCGGAACGTCTGCGGAACGTCTGCGGAACATCTCCGGAACGTCTCTGGAACGTCGACGGAGTCATTAGGTTTCCATTAAAGTCAGTGTGTGTATTTCCACAGACTGCAGAACGTCTGCGTCCCTACTCCGTCCCAGTTCCGTCAGTCCGCAGCCCTCCGCAGCAGATATGCAGAGCTTCTATTTTTGATGGACGACGGAGAGCTCCACAGCAATTCAGCACACGGCAGATAGTGCAGGACAGGAAGTCGAGCACAGAAACAAAATAAATATCCGGTTAATTTTCAAAATAAAATACACCGTGCTCACGGCGGATCATATTTCCCTGCACTACACCTTGAAAACACAGCACCGAGTCGTTTCCCCTCTAGTCCTCTGAATTGAGACAAACTGTTGTTGGTTTTGTGGTTCTATTCTACCTGAATTCGCGAGAACTTGTGGGTCCTCGTGACTACAGCTGTCAGTCATGGCTGCAGCCGTTCCGCAACAAATCTGGACCCGGTGGGTATTGACGGACGGCGGAGCACGCAGCAGACACGCAGCGGAGCCGGTCCGCAGCTGTTACGCATCCAGTGGAAATCCCCGGTCAGTGTCCCAGAGGTCTTCCAGGTTGAGCTGCAGCGTGAGAAACCCTAAAATCTGAGCAGTTAAGTACGTAAGTAAGTCTTTCACTTTTTCATGTTCATCTTGTGTTGAGTTCAGGGAGCAGAGAGTCTGTCTGTTTTCTCTCCACATCAGTTATCTGCTCAGCCAGCTGCTGTAACTTCACACTGTGCTATTAGTACTTTTACTGCAATAACATGTCATCAATGTGACAGAAAAGCTGTTTGATTGGGTTTGTTGGAGGTTTAATTCAGTCCCACATTAATATGTTTGTGTTGAAGACTTCACTATTGTGGGTGTGTGTGTGTGTGTGTGTGTGTGTGTGTGTGTGTGTGTGTGTGTGTGTGTGTGAGAAAGTGTATGAGTGTACGTGTGTGTGTGTGTGTGAAACTGTAAGTTGCTGTTTGATACTTTAACAACACATTAGTCTTTGGTGCCTTCAGGGTTAGTTTCTGGCTCTGTAATGTTAAATATAATGTTTCTACTTCACTTCTTATTTCCTGAGAAAGTATGGCCGACTCTTGTGTTGGAAGATAAATCTCCATGTTGGTGATTTACTGGAATCAAACAGCTGATCTTTATTTCCTTTCTCCAGCTGTCAGAAAACAAACCGCCGTCTCCATTAGAGTAAAGTGAGACACAACACAACTCTTATGTTTCTGCTAAAAGGTTCAAGGTTTGCCTTTATTGTCATTATACAACACAATTGTCCAATGAAATGCAATCGTCATTTACAGCTGGCTCTGATGAAGTTAAGTTACCAACCGGGCTGCCTCTGTGGACTTTGGACTAAAATATCGGAATATCGTCGGGGGCAATGGGGACGGGAGGCTTGGACCCTGTCATAACTGCTTGCAGTTCTAGTTATTATTGTGAACTGTTAAAATATTGAAAAGGATAAAAAGTAACAGTTCAGTATGAAGAAGCCATATTATGTTGTTTATATATTGACTTTGTTTCTTCTCTCTTCTTTTTAACCAAATAACTTTAAAAGTATTCACAGTGTCACTGAAATGTAGGACTTCAAGACCTCCATCTGCGTCACTACTGGAAAGTAAATTTTTCTCTAGTTTATGTGACTTCTTTTTCCAAATGAAATCCAGAAAAATTCAATTTACGTCAGTGGCTGTTGAATCATTTACAAATAAGGATAAAGATGGATACAAAAAACGAGAGAGGCCCTCTGTCATGATTGTGGTTTTATTTAGATGTAGAGGATGGCTAATAGCTCTTGTGGTAGGCCATGCTTCCGCAGTTGCTGTAGGAAGTACATCCTCTGCTGAGCCTTTTTAAGGATGTTGGACTCCCACTTCAGGTCCCGGGAAATGATGGAGCCCAGAAACTTGAATGAGTCCACCTTTGACACTAGGCTGTTGGATATTGTGAGGTGGGGAGCACTGTGGGGTCCTCCACGTCTGCTGCAATCAGTGTGGGGAAGTTTTTCTGGGAGGCCGCTAGAGTAGCAAGTAGAAGAAAATTTACAAGTCAAATGAAAACCTTATCAGCCAAGCTAAGCATAATAATGATGTGAACAATAAAAGAACACCTGCCCGTTATAACCCTGCAGATTGTCAGATCCTGGAAGGCCTTCTTTGTCTTTCTGCCCTGCAGGCTATACTGTTTTACACACAATGACATTCATTGGTTGCCACTCACCGTAGCATGCGACGGATGGCAGTACCTCTGGTCGAACCTCCAAGGGTTGTCAGGAAAAGTTGCTGTAAAACATATAGAAATACAAATTACACATGTAGAACAAAGTGAAGAGCTTGTACAATCTAATTTTGTAAGAGAAGTCAGTTCAGTTATAATGATATTTGAATTCATGCAATTATATAGTGGTATCTTAGGGCAGGGCCACTTAATTACCATTTTGTTCCTCCTCTCCTGTTGACTGAGACTCCTGTCGAACTCCTGCAGCTCGGTGACTGTTGAGCAGGGTGACAGCAACACAGCATCGACTGGAGCAGAGGGAGGTGACTGGGAGCTCCTTAAGAGCATGAGCAGCTCATCCATCTTTTCCTCAAATGTGTCCATCCGCTGTGCCATGCGGGTAATGGATGTCCTCATGGCTATGGAATAATTAATGGTTTTAGTTGTTATACATTATATACTTTCATATGTGAACAATGTAAGTGAGTCTTCTTACCTCTCTGTGTGATGAGTTCTGCTGTTTACAACAACAAAAAAGTTAAGTTACTCTCAAGTTTCTTGTCATGAAATTGTATTGAATTGGAATATTCAAAGCCACTGTACCTTCAACTGGGTCCCAAGATGAAGTGGCAGGCCGAGCTTGCGTTACAATAGACCCATCCAGCTCTGGGTGACCAGCTGGTTTCCTGTGTGGTGTTGACTCATCTAAAAAGAAAGTAGATATGAATATTGGTCAGTTAATTTATGGTAGGTTTCTTGCATATGCCATTGCAAAAGTTGAACCTATGCTGTTACATTAGACAATCGTAAAAATAAATAACAATAAAAAAAAACTTACTTGCAGGTGGTGGAGGCAGTAACATCTGCTGACCTGAAAAAGGGCAGGAAGGGACAAACACATCAAAACGTGATATGCACCAGGTTGAATTTCAGTAGTTGGTAGGAATGGTAGGAAATATGACTCTGGTTTTTTAAAGCGCCCATATTATGCTCATTTTCAGGTTCATAACTGTATTTTAAGGTTGTACCAGAATAGGTTTACATGGTTTAATTTTCAAAAAATACCATATTTTTGTTGTACTGCACAGCTCTCTCTCACTGCTGCAGATCTTCTTTTCACCTGGTTTCTGTTTTAGCTACAGATTGAGACCTCTTTTCTTCTTCTGTACTATCTTTGATTGCACTCGCACATGCGCAGTAGCTCAGATGTAGATCATGTCAGCTAGCTAACTCTAGAGACAGTAAAAGAAAGCCTGTTTCTCCAACTTTGGTCAGTTACAAGGCAGGATTAGCTGGGAGACTTCTAAATGAGGTCGCACATGTAAGTAGTTCTTTTGTAGATTATGGTGAACTTGTGTGTGTTGTAGCAGTGCTTTGCTATTGAGAATGAGGTAGCATGCTAGCGTTAGCATTAGCGTTAGCATGCTCAAACAGCATGGATGGATTTTTTTCAAAGTTTGTATGTGTGTGGAAGCACCAGAGACACAAAATAACACCCCAAATCCCAGAAAAAGTGTATTTTTCACAATATGGGCACTTTAAACGCATGCATAAAGGCTAACTTACGCTCCGTCCTGAAATGGTTTCTTGCTTGTGGAATGGATTCATCTAAAATAAAAGACCACACAATTTGTACTGATTGCAAAAAGAATATTTGAAGTGTAAATAATGTAAAGGTCTTACCATGATTATCTAAATAAACATTTCAATTCAATTCAATTCAATTTTATTTATAGTATCAAATCATAACACAGGTTATCTCGAGACACTTTACAGATAGAGTAGGTCTAGACCACACTCTATAATTTACAAAGCCCCAACAATTACAATAAGTCCCTCAAGAGCAAGCAGTGCGACAATGGCGAGGAAAAACTCCCTTTTAGGAAGAAACCTCGGACAGACCCGAGCTCTTGGTAGGCGGTGTCTGACGGGCCGGTTGGGGATGTGATGAACAGTGGCAATAATAGTCACATTAATAATGGAATAGTGACTTCAAATGGTAGTCGTAGTAGTTCATGTCATATCAGGGCGCTGCAGGGCGTTACAGGATGTAGCGTGGCCAAGCAGAACATGGATGGACGTAGCGGGAAGCTGCAGGGTTCAGCAGGAACCAGCAGGGTTCAGCAGGACGCAGCATGACATTGCAGAGCCCTAACCCTAGCCCCAGCAGTTTTGGGAAACGCTAATGATGTTACAACCATGCAACAGGCTTTACAGCATACATGCATACATCCATACATCCCTCGGATGTATCATAAGATAATACCATGGATGTATTAATAGAACACATGGTGAATTACAGCCTCCAATTTGGGCGTGCATTCAGTGAGTCCGACTGAGTTCAGCTCGACTGGCTGTATAATAAAGGCAACCAAGTCGGAGCTTTCTTTAAGTTGTTTACCAAAATCTCCCACCTTGTTGTCCAGGTTCCTTATGGCGGCTAAAACATCACAGAGGGAAGGCTCAGTCTCTGTCGCCAACTTTGATATATCCATAGGGCTAGCAGCGCTCGCGGCATAGCTAGCTGTGGGAAGCTAACTTGTTTCCCGCGTTAGCATTCGGGCTAGCAGTCTTGAGCGGAGCATAGTCTTTACTGTTGACAGCCGACAATGTCTTTCTTGGTATCTTCGTCCTACCTTGCGTTATAACACCGTCGGTGAAGTGTAGCCTAGTCAGCATATGTTTTAGTCAATGGCAGTATTTCAGTTCAAATTTGGGACCAAACAAATGGATCTTAATACCTTTTGTTTGCCCTGTTTCAAAGTTCATGTCATAGCAGGGCACATCGTGTCATACTGAGTAGTGCAGTCTCCAATACCGGATCCTGACTACTCTGTGCGTATGAGCATCACAGCAGGGTGTTGCGGGATGTAACGTGGCACTGCAGAGCATGGGTGGATGCTGCGGACGCAAAAGGACTAGGATTTCAATGTATGCATGCAAGTCAATCTGATCCAGTGACTTCCATTTCTTTTGAAATACACACCTCCCCTGCAAGTTGGTCATGTCCACTATGATCCTATCTATTGGTTGGGATATGAAGAGATGAAATAGTGATTGAATATCATCAACTAGTGTGGCAGAAAATCTTGTGGGGCTTGGAGTCATCTTGATGACAGTCTGCCTTGGCGTCAGTGTTTTGATGTTGACCATTTTATGTTAGCATGTTTAGCTGTCCATGTTGAGGATGATTGCTGCCCATTGTTTTCAGCTAATGTATACTACACCAGACTGGTCCCCTGAATCCTCTTCATCATAGGAAAATTCACAACCGGATCGCCAGTACGCGTGCACACACACACACACACACACACACACACACACACACACACACACACACACACACAAACACACACACACACACACACACAAACCTCCCCCACACACACACACACACACACACACACACACACACACACACACACACACACCTAAATGGGTGTTGAAAGTCTCCGGGTCAAAATGACCTGCAACATCATCTTTGTATACAAACTCTGAACAGACATTCCACTACACATCAGTGTGTCCAGATTTTATGAACAAGTTCATGACCCTAAATGAGGAAATGTCATACAATTTCATGGAGAAAAAGATAGGTTAACCAGTATTTTGGTCAACACAAAAACACAAATGGGTCAAATTGACCCATAACATAATATGAGGGTTAAGTTACAGTTCCTCTACAGAGGGGAGAAACTGTTCCTTCTCCATCTTAACTTCACTTACCAATACTTTATTAGGATATATAGTTCAATTTGTTATGAATAATATAGACTTTATTTTTAAATTTGTATGGCCTATTCTGATTGGCTGTTGCCTTTTTATGTAATTGTAACCAGGTTCTAATCAGCCTTCAACATTTACCTGCAAAAAAAAAGAGAAACATCTCAAGGTCTGGGATCACTACTTCAATACTTTTAGTAATGTCCTGGTTCGAGGGATGAATTTAAGATAGATATCAAATGCACTGACACTTAATACTAATTTGTCTTTGGCTGTAGATGATGATTGACTTCACACAGAGAATGAAAACACCAACACACAGTAACTCTTAAAAAAAATATTATTGAAAATGTCCAACAATGCATATTACACTCCCATTTACTACCCCAAAATACATGTGTCAACAAAATATGTTCTGGCCAGAAACCACATTTTTTAAAAATTTTTGCTGCAGCAATAGTCTCTTAAATTTAGTTGTGCACAACCCAGTACCTGTTTGAGCTCAGTCAAAAAAAAAAAATGTATCAGACAGGATCCTCCAAATCCACGGGAGGGAAAAACCTTACTGGTGAGATAGTAGAAATGGAAATCCAAACTCAGGCCTGAAGTTCAGAGTCCAGCCCGCTGTCCACCACGCTCCCTCCTGCTATGGCTAGCAGAATGGAAGCACACTGCTCCTCCGTCGCACCCACGCTGTCTCTCACAATCCGCCACACAGTCCTCACAGTACAGGTATGTCAACGGATAAAAGTTTTCAGACACCACCATCAAAAGAAAGAAAGATAAATAACTTTTCAGGATGTTATTTCCTTTTTCTTTCAGAACTAACTGTTCGCAGTTTCTCCCTCTGTAACAGGTTAAGGAAAGAACGACACCAGCGCTGCGCAGCTGCCACCTAGTGGGCATTACTGCAAAGTGTTTGCCACTGCTGAAAAGTGTTGAGAATTAAAATGACTCAATTAAAACAAAGTGGCATAACCTGAGCTATTTGTGTCTGATTAATAAGTGAAAATAGGAAACTCATACTTAGTGTTTTTCATTTATTATATCTGAAGGAATATTTTAGCTTTTTTAGCATAATATTTTAGCTATTTTAGCATAATATATCATCTATGCTTAAAATTGTTTAACACAACCAGCCAATTTGGGGTGGGTTACATAATGATGCAAGGTATTTCGGTGACGTATGGTGTTAATGCCTCGATTCTAATCAAATAGATGCAGTTTTTGGTATTAGCATCTAGTCCTTGTGTTTTAAAAACCACTTTCGTGGTTTGATTTTGGACCGTAGTATCTGAAAGAATTGTCACATCTCCTGTTTTTGGGTTGATTAAGAGGTTTTAGTTTTGACCTAACCAGGTCGTGTAAGTTTATATTTCTCCGCAGTAAATTGTACAATGATGGGAAGGATAGAGTCCAAACAGATGGGCTTGGCAGACTCAAAAGTTCTGAGGTCTTTACGTAACATAGTAAATGTATATCCTCTCTTTAGGAGGGAAGAAAAAAGTGTCTTGGTAGCCATATTAAAATCAATTTGTCTGGTGCAAATTCTCTTGAAGCGACTGAGTTGTGATTTTACCAGGCTGGAAAAAGTGTGTCTCGGGTGGTGACTAGTCCTGTATAGTAATGAGTGGCTATCTGTTTTTTTGAAGAAAACTTTGATATCTAATTTATGTGTCTGATTAAAGTCAGGGCCCTTGTTGGTAGTTGTATCTAAAAAGTCAATAGATTCAGCACTCAGAACAGCTGTAAGTTTTATTGAGTCACAATATTCATTCATTTTGTTCAGAAACTGATAGAAATCTTGCTCTGAATGTTCCCAAACCCCCCAGATATCATCGAGATATGAGGTAGTGGAGCGGTTTAAGTGTACAGGTAGCGAGAACTTCTGATTCCCATTGGGACATAAAAATATTTGCATAACTAGGTGCAAATGAGCACCCCATGGCTGTGCCTTTGACTTGTAAGTAGAATTGACCTTCAAATTCAAAGTCATTTTTAGTGAGATTGAGTTCTAAAAGTTGAAGGATTTCTTTTTCAGGTCTCTTGCTGTCAGGATATAGTTGGAAAACCTTTTTAACAGCCGCTATACCTTGAGATGTATCAATATTGGTGTAAAGCGAGGAAACATCCATGGAAAATAAGAAGGCACCAGTGGGAATGATAAGAGCTTTAATTTTGTTGACAAAATCGTGTCTTTAACAAAGCTATGATGTTTAATTGATAATGGGTTCAAATAAAAATCTATCAATTTGGCCGTATGGTAGGTTTCGCTGTTGCAGTTGGACACTATGGGCCTGCCCGGTGGCACTATGAAAGGGACCGTCCACGTATCACCAGGTTTGTGGATCTTAGGTAACGTGTAAAACCTACATGGTCTAATCTTGTTATTGTTCAGGAGGTATTTTTTTGTTTATTATTAATAAATTTTTTATTATACAAAGAAATGACAATTTTTTCAATTATAGGTATGGAGTCCTTGTAAATGGGAGCATCAAGTTTAGTGTAATAATTTGTGTCACTAAGTTGCCTATGACCCTCCAGGACATAGTCCTGTCTATCTATAATTACGACCGCACTGCCCTTGTCAGCTGGTTTAAGAACAATGGGCCTCATTCACCAACCGTTCTTACGAAGAAATGTGTTCTTAAACCCTTCTTACGAAATTTTTACGAAGATTCTGGCATTCACTGTTTTCTTAACTTGGATTTGTTCTTAGCTAAGAACAAAATCTACGAACACTGAAAAGCACTCTTACGCACATTTGAGTGATGACAATTTGCTCCAAATGATTGCTTACTGCATTTTATTTAATTCTACAGTCGTTTACAATGATAGTATTGTACTGTAATTTATTTCTGATCATTTGTTGAAAAAAATATAGTATGCAAAAAAAACACTAACACTGCAATTTACATCAGCAATTAAACTGATTAAATCTTGCATTATTTGGTGATTGATCGCTATATATAGGGCCAAAATGCAGAGATAGAATGTAACAAAGTACAAATTCGTCCTAAATGCACCATATGTGGTGCATTTAGCAGGATATGTAACATAATTGGAGCCCCCTGGTGTTCACTTTTTAACAAGATATATGTGATATGTGCATGTGTGTATGTGTCTGTCTGTGTGTGTGTGTGTGTGTGTGTGTCTCTGTCTGTGTGTGTGTGCCTGTGTGTGTGTGTGGGATAAGCCAGAAAAAGTCAAAAGACACTTAGGTAAGGCAGACCAAAAGGTCTTTGGTTAGGGTCATCTTAAAACCAATTGCTTATGGTTAGGGGAAATATAAAGGAAGTCTCGGCGCCAAAGGCGCAATGTCATCTAGCAAAGCCGGCTTCGCAAAGTCATCTAGCCATTCTGGCATTTGGAAGCCGGATTGGCAATCTCATCTAGCAAAGCCGGCTTCACAAGGAGTGTGTTTCTGACACTTTGAAATAATCTGTTGGATGCTGTTCCGCTGGCAGCATATATGCCGCATTCGCTACGGAATCCAACAGCGAGATTCAAAGTGTGAAAATGTGCTTCATTGTAAAGCCGGATTCGCAATCTCATCTAGCAAAGCTTGCTTCGCAAGGTGAGAGGCTTGGGTGTGTGTGTGTGTGTGTGTGTGTGTATCGTGTGTGTGTGTGTGTGTGTGTGTGTGTGAGAGTGTGTGTGTGTGAGAGAGAAGAGAGTGTGTGTGTGTGTGTGTGTAAGAGCGAGAGAGAGAGAGAGTGTGTGTGTGTGAGAGAGCGAGAGAGTGTGTGTGTGTGTGTGTGTGTCTCTCTCTCTCTGTTTGTGTGTGTGTCTGTGTGTGTCTGTGTGTGTGCGTGTGTCTCGGAAATATGCATTCCTTCTGGTTTAAAATGGTTATACAAATCAAATGGTTATACTAACCTTAACCCAGCGGTGGCTCGAGCAGGGGCTCCAGCAGTGATGCTTGCCTCCTTTCTGATCTTGGCACTCGGCTTCATGAGAGTTGTGAGAGAGGAGCTGGTGGTCACTGGTTGCTTCTGATACCACGGAGGTTATAAGTGGCATGTTGAGCTGCTGGTCAGAGAGAACCTGCTCCTCCTTACAGATATGTTGCTGCGGGAGCTCTGGAGGGACAGACAACAACAACAGAAATAGGATACTACTGTGTCTGTGTGTGTGTGTGTCTCTGTGTGTGTGTGTGTGTCTCTGTGTGTGTGTGTCTCTGTGTGTGTGTGTAGAGTGTGTGTCTGTGTGTCTCTGTGTGTGTATGTGTGAGAGAGAGAGAGTGTGTCTGTGTGTGTGTGTGTCTGTGTGTAGATCTACGATCCACAAGCAACTATAATCTGTCCCAGCCACGCTCGCGTCTAAAGTCAAGAGGGGACCGTGCCTTCGCTGTTGTTGGTCCTAGGCTGTGGAATAGCCTCCCCGTCTCCTTGAGATCGCTGTCCTCTTTATATGAGTTTAAACTCATACTAAAGTTTTATCTCTTAGAGCGTGCATCTCTCTAAATTCTTATTTTTATTTATGTTTTCTGCTGTATGAAGGATGTTTTATTCTATTATTTTCCTGACTCTTGTTATGTGAAGCACAGTGGTCAACTTCTGTTGTGTTTACTTGTGCTATACAAATAAATGAAATGAAATGAAAATGAATGAAAATGATCAGCACAATTACAACCATTTCCTGACTGAGTGACACAAACTCTTTGAGCCACTCCCCTCTGGCAGGAGGCTGAGGTCCATCAGGACCAAAACCTCACATCACATGAACAGCTTTTCCCCCTCCGCTACTAGCCTTATCAACAAGGCCCGGAAACCACCCTGACTCTCCACCTGGCTCTTCATGCCACTGTCAATGATTGCTGTAATGCTCTTTGCTCTTTATTTATTTATTTTATTTTATTTTTGTATTTATTTTTGTATTTTTATTTCTATCTTTATTTTTAATTTCTATACTTATATTGTTTATACCTATACTTATATTGTTTAATATTACATTTAGAGAATGTGTGGTGTGCACCAACAACACCAAAAAAAAAATTCCTTGTATGTGTTAAAAAAACGTACTTGGCAATAAAACCCTTTCTGATTCTGAATAAGGTTATAACGTGGCAGCAACCAGCCTCTTTCTAGATTGCAACGAAAGGCAGGATTTCATTCTGAAATCAGGCTGTCAAACGCTTCATTTTTTAATCACGATTTTGCGCCAAATTTGTATAGTTAATCACAAGTCATACCATGTTTTATCACATGAATAAAATTCTATTATTTTGCATTTCAACACTGTTTTTTAAGTACATATTAACAACGGAAAGCAATTCTTACCAGTGTGTCTCGGTTGGTAATCAAATTCAAGTTACTTTTTGGACTTCGATTTGTATTTGTTTATTTTTTATTTATTTACTGCAAACAAAAAGAAACGTTTGAATCGGTCACAATTCCTCCAAGTCCCTAATCTGACTGAGATGTAACACTAACACTTTGCTTATACAGTACAAACAAAATGGTGGCGATACAGGTTGCCGCAGCAGGACATTTGTAACACTTGTTTTTCCGAAAAAGTAATGTAACAATTCTCCTGGACGGAAAATGGGGGTGGAATATGTCCCAAATGACAAAAACAGTCACACAACACAGTCCTAAAACCGTATGATGTCAATATAGTGCGCAGTAACTCCTCAATAGCGTCTTAACTCACCTGCGTCCAGTGATCACAGGTTATGAGACACAGCGTTTAAAACACTCTGCAGCCTTCCAGCTGGGCTGCCTTCCCCCCTGGAGTACAGGCTGTATCATGCGTGAAACTACCGTCCCCCCCCTCGACAACTCTTTAAAAGTAAACTTTCCATGCAGAATCTAATTGGCATCCATTTCTGTGACCCGCACTCCGCCGTCCATTTGTAACGTAACGTTAGTTAGTCTTGGCCGGCTGGTATGGCACAGACTATGCAGGCGTGTCTGTTGTTTTGTTTCCGGTCTAGCAACCACATCCGGCGTGGTGTTGTAGTTTTTCTAACGTTACTAGTTGTTGGAACAGCATGCAAAAAAAGCCACAAAGTTCGCTAGGCCAAAAAGAACGTTAATCTCGCGATAAAAACAAATGTATGCCGTTAACAACGCGTTTAACGGACAGCACTAATATATACATACATATAATAATAATAATAATAATAATAATACCAAGACGTGTCCTGTAAACAATGAGCCTTTGCATCAGACACATAGCGGTTAAGATCCCTCCGATTCAACATCAATAATAAAAGAAAAAGTTCATATATAACGTCACCGTGTTGTCGATTCGGAACCCATCAGCTGTTACATCAGCATTCTTTTCTGGTTTTATGACTGAGTTTAGAAATTACATGAATTCCATTAAAAACACTAAGGCCGTGAGAACTCTGGATCTATGAGTTGTGTATGACTTCAAATACTTGGTTATTATAACTAAGGTTTTATTATTCTACGTATTGATTTCTCTGCCTACCAGCTTGTCCACTTAGGCCTTGTGACTGCAGCTGTACCCCTGTACACTGATGTAATGTTGTATGTTATTCGTTCTTTGTATTTTGAACTGTATCTGTCGGTATTGTTCTGTATGTATGGATGTATAAATAAATTTAAAAAAAAAACTGCGCTACCTGCGTCTCAAACCTGCGGCCGCCTGGCTCTCGTGAGATTATCGTTGACACAATATCCTTGTCTCAGCACCTCAATTACAATTAAATAATGAAACAGAGCTGAATGTGCAGGTTAGGGCTATTAACGTGTGTCTAGATTTAGTGTGATGGTGCACATAAAAAGGAGTGTTGTTAAATGTTGTAAGATGGTCATTTGGCTCCACCTAGTGACCAAAAGTTGTGAGCTTAGAAATATAAGTTTCTATCTCCGTTTAGGGTAGTTCTGAGATATTGAGCATCAACGTCTTCACATCCCAGCTATTTTGTGAGATGGAACCTTTTTATTTTATTAATAACTAAGAAAATATTTTTACAAAAATAACACCACACAGGCATTAATAAACACCTCAGGGATCAGATTATGTGAAAAACTCAATTTCGGCCAAAAGTGGAGATTGAACCTTACAATTCTAAGCTCACTAAGTATTCTGCAGCACATGAGCTAAATTCAGAAATAGGCACAATGTTAAGAATAATACATAAACCATATCTAGTAAAAAGACAAAAGGAAGCAATATTGAATTCAAACATAATAGAACATTTATTATATTCAACACACATATTTTACTAGTCACACTATAATTCAATCAAATATACATAGTATTAACATGAAAAAGGAAAACACAAGTACATGGTAAAAACCACAGCTTCAAAAACACGCTTGGGGTGGGGGTCCATGGCGATCTAACTTCATTGTTGAACCTCCGCCAAGTGGTGTGTCCCGGGCTGCTATGGGAGGGTGGAGAGCTCCTGTTTCAGCACCCTGTTTAGGGTCGTCATCTTTTCTGCAGACAGACAGACCTGAGGAAGAAATGCAGTCATACACTGAGGAACTGGAACACACGTTGTAGACTGAACCATCATATGGTGCTTTTTTATCAGTGTGACGGTGCACCATTACCTGTGAGAAGCCGTCCCTCCTCAGGAAACCCAAGAATCTCAAGATGTCCACCAGGTACCCCCTCGTTTTTGCCAGCCTCTTCATTTTCTGCTTCGCTATCCACCTAAAAAAATAGAAAGAAAAGCGTAGGAATGAATGACACACTGATGTAGGC
>NC_053114.1:46067018-46097018 GCF_010015445.1 Perca fluviatilis | reverse complement strand
TAACAGCGCCACAGTTTAGCGCACCACGTAGAACACTCGGGAACCGCACGTGGCTGTCTGCACTGCTGCTTCGCGCTCAGTAGCCTAAGGAATATGGGTAGTTTTGCTGTATTCATTCAGTTAGAATGCTACGTGTTTTGTCTTTAGTCGACAAAATGTCCAAGAAATCTAAATCTTTTGTCTGGCTGCATTTTACAAAAAAAGACGACAAGACTGTGGAGTGCAAGCTATGCGGCCTAAAGCTAATTTACCATAGCTCAACGACCAATATGGCCTATCACCTAAAAGCGGTAAGCGATTTATACACGTGTCAGACAGCTGAGCTTGCTATGTCTAATGTCTAAAAGTTTATATATTTTATTGGTTATGTACTAGGCGCATCCCCAGGCCATGCCACAGGCGTCAGGAAGCACCCAGACGCAACTGGAGTTGGTCCATCCTCTGTCGTGCGAAGAGAAAGGAGGACATCACTAAGGGATTGTGCATTACATCGCCCAAGATATGAGGCCAGTAAACACAGTGGAAGGAGAGGGCTTTAAGAACATGTTTAAAATCGTCGAGCCAAGATATACTGTGCCAGCACGGGATACTGTAATGCGTGCGCTACGTTCTCGCGGGGTTTGATGGATCTCTAAATTAAATGTAAACCAGCTTACCCAATCCTCCCGAGGCTGTAAGCCCTTTGATGACTGATTTATCTTGATTACACGATTTCGTGGAATTACTTAAGGGATCCGTCAGTGGCCAGACGGGAGTTGGTTAGTGTGCAGGCCACACCCCTGCAAGCAGCGTGAATGCTTCAAAAGCAGACCCGTGTCGCTGCGACGGTGGAAAAGGGGCGCCACTTCGCCTTATTGGGCACTTCAAAAAGGGACACAAAGCAAAAACGGGTCTCAAAGAGAAACAGGTGTGCAGCAAAAAGCTCCTGGGTACCTAACTCATCCAGGATGTGGCCACCTCGTGGAATCCCACCTGCTTTATGTTGAGCTGATTGTTGAGCAGCGCTGGGTCACCGCTGCTCTTTATCGGGACCCCAATTACACCAAGAGAGGACAGCAGCACTTTGGACATGACAACAGAATATGTATTGAAGACATCACAGACGCTCTAAGCCCTTTATTACACTGGACTGAGCTGTTGTCGGAGGAGACTAACACATCCTCGTCTGGCGGCCTTCCCAATGCTTGAGAATCTGAAAATGTCATCTTGTCAGCCACAGATAATCTATAGCCCAACGGCGAAGATGAAACTTCTAAGCTTGGGTGTTTTTGAATCACGCTTCGGATCAGTGCTTCGAAACATCTGCGCTTCGGGATCTCGACAAAGTCAGTTTCGCGTCAGCCATCCCTATCTAAAATATAAGACATGTTTTCAGTTATTTCACACTTTTTTGCCTGTCGCTAATCAGCTGTCTGTTCCTCTGTCTGCAGTACTTCACCTGGATCGTCACTCTCACCTGCCTGGCTGTCGACTTCACTGCAGTGCATTTGGATCGGCACCAAACCCTGCCACCTTCCAGCCCCGCTCCCTGCTGACCAACTGGACCAAACCATTTCCACGTTCTATTCCAAATAAATAATAATAATAATAATAATAATAATAATAATAAATTGAATTTATATAGCGCTTTTCATGGACTCAAAGTCGCTTAAATACTCAGCTTGTACAACTACTTACCTTGTCCTGGTCTGCGTTTTGGGTTCCTGCACTGGACTAATCCTGACACAAATCAGACCCAGATCTGATTTTTTTTTTTTGGGGTTAAGTGACCAGGTCAGACCCAGATCTGATTTTTTTGGGGGTTAAGTGACCAGGTCAGACCCAGATCTGATTTTTTTTGGAGGGTTAAGTGACCAGGTCAGACCCAGATCTGATTTTTTGGAGGGTTAAGTGACGAGGTCAGACCCAGATCTGATTTTTTGGGGTTAAGTGACCAGGTCAGACCCAGATCTGATTTTTTTGGAGGGTTAAGTACCAGGTCAGACCCAGATCTGTTTTTTTTGGAGGGTTAAGTGACCAGGTCAGACCCAGATCTGATTTTTTTTGGGGGGGTTAAGTGACCAGGTCAGACCCAGATCTGATTTTTTTGGAGGGGTTAAGTGACCAGGTCAGACCCAGATCTGATTTTGGGGGTTAAGTGACCAGGTCAGACCAAGATCTGATTTTTTGGAGGGTTAAGTGACCAGGTCAGACCCAGATCTGATTTTTTTTGGGGGGGTTAAGTGACCAGGTCAGACCCAGATCTGATTTTTTTTGGAGGGTTAAGTGACCAGGTCAGACCCAGATCTGATTTTTTTTGGGGGGGTTAAGTGACCAGGTCAGACCCAGATCTGATTTTTTTTGGAGGGTTAAGTGACCAGGTCAGACCCAGATCTGATTTTTTTTGGAGGGTTAAGTGACCAGGTCAGACCCAGATCTGATTTTTTTTGGGGGGGTTAAGTGACCAGGTCAGACCCAGATCTGATTTTTTTTTTTTTTTGGGGGTTAAGTGACCAGGTCAGACCCAGATCTGATTTTTTTTTTGGGGTTAAGTGACCAGGTCAGACCCCAGATCAGATTTTTTTTTGGGGTTAAGTGACCAGGTCAGACCCAGATCTGATTTTTTTTTTGGGGGGGTTAAGTGACCAGGTCAGACCCAGATCTGATTTTTTGGGGGTTAAGTGACCAGGTCAGACCCAGATCTGATTTTTTTGGGGGTTAAGTGACCAGGTCAGACCCAGATCAGATTCTTTTTGGGGGTTAAGTGACCAGGTCAGACCCAGATCTGATTTTTTTTGGGGGGTTAAGTGACCAGGTCAGACCCAGATCTGATTTTTTGGGGGTTAAGTGACCAGGTCAGACCCAGATCTGATTTTTTTGGGGGGTTAAGTGACCAGGTCAGACCCAGATCAGATTTTTTTTTGGGGGTTAAGTAGACCAGGTCAGACCCAGATCTGATTTTTTTGGGGTTAAGTGACCAGGTCAGACCCAGATCAGATTTTTTGGGGGTTAAGTGACCAAGTCAGACCCAGATCAGATTTTTTTTGGGGGGTTAAGTGACCAGGTCAGACCCAGATCTGATTTTTTTTTGGGGTTAAGTGACCAGGTCAGACCCAGATCAGATTTTTTTTGGGGGTTAAGTGACCAGGTCAGACCCAGATCTGATTTTTTGGGGGTTAAGTGACCAGGTCAGACCCAGATCTGATTTTTTGGAGGGTTAAGTGACCAGGTCAGACCCAGATCTGATTTTTTTGGGGGTTAAGTGACCAGGTCAGACCCAGATCAGATTTTTTGGGGGTTAAGTGACCAGGTCAGACCCAGATCTGATTTTTTTGGAGGTTAAGTGACCAGGTCAGACCCAGATCTGATTTTTTGGGGGTTAAGTGACCAGGTCAGACCCAGATCAGATTTTTGGGGGTTAAGTGACCAGGTCAGACCCAGATCAGATTTTTTGGGGGTTAAGTGACCAGGTCAGACCCAGATCAGATTTTTTTTGGGGGTTAAGTGACCAGGTCAGACCCAGATCTGTTTTTTGGGGGTTAAGTGACCAGGTCAGACCCAGATCTGATTTTTTTGGGGGTTAAGTGACCAGGTCAGACCCAGATCAGATTTTTTGGGGGGTTAAGTGACCAGGTCAGACCCAGATCAGATTTTTTTTGGGGGTTAAGTGACCAGGTCAGACCCAGATCAGATTTTTTTGGGGGGTTAAGTGACCAGGTCAGACCCAGATCTGATTCTTTTTGGGGGTTAAGTGACCAGGTCAGACCCAGATCTGATTTTTTTGGGGGTTAAGTGACCAGGTCAGACCCAGATCTGATTTTTTTTGGGGGGGTTAAGTGACCAGGTCAGACCCAGATCAGATTCTTTTTTTGGAGGTTAAGTGACCAGGTCAGACCCAGATCTGATTTTTTTTGGGGTTAGTGACCAGGTCAGACCCAGATCAGATTTTTTTGGGGGTTAAGTGACCAGGTCAGACCCAGATCTGATTTTTTGGGGGTTAAGTGACCAGGTCAGACCCAGATCTGATTTTTTTGGGGGGGGTTAAGTGACCAGGTCAGACCCAGATCTGATTTTTTTTGGGGGGTTAAGTGACCAGGTCAGACCCAGATCAGATTTTTTTTTGGGGGGTTAAGTGACCAGGTCAGACCCAGATCTGATTTTTTTGGGGGTTAAGTGACCAGGTCAGACCCAGATCAGATTTTTTTGGGGGTTAAGTGACCAGGTCAGACCCAGATCAGATTTTTTTGGGGGTTAAGTGACCAGGTCAGACCCAGATCAGATTTTTTTGGGGGTTAAGTGACCAGGTCAGACCCAGATCTGATTTTTTTTGGGGGGTTAAGTGACCAGGTCAGACCCAGATCAGATTTTTTTTGGGGGTTAAGTGACCAGGTCAGACCCAGATCTGATTTTTTTTTGGGGGTTAAGTGACCAGGTCAGACCCAGATCCTGATTTTTGGGGGTTAAGTGACCAGGTCAGACCCAGATCTGATTTTTTTTTGGAGGTTATGTACCAGGTCAGACCCAGATCAGATTCTTTTTGGGGGTTAAGTGACCAGGTCAGACCCAGATCTGATTTTTTGGGGGTTAAGTGACCAGGTCAGACCCAGATCTGATTTTTTTGGGGGTTAAGTGACCAGGTCAGACCCAAGATCTGATTTTTTTGGGGGGGGTTAAGTGACCAGGTCAGACCCAGATCTGATTTTTTTGGGGGGGGGGGTTAAGTGACCAGGTCAGACCCAGATCAGATTTTTTTTGGGGGGGTTAAGTGACCAGGTCAGACCCAGATCTGATTTTTTTTTTTTTTGATTGATTGATTGATTTATTTATTAGACAGTAACAGAAATAAATGCATAACAAAATGCCAACACAGTGACATTGTACATTTATCAGAACTGTCGAGGATAACACAAGAAAGTTACAAACTTACTTCCATTGTGGTCCTCTTTCAATTAGGGGTGGGGGAAAAAATCCATACAGCATAGTATCGCGATATTTTTTGTGGCAATACTGTATCGATACACAGACGCCAAGTATCGATCTTTTATGACATATGTGTTGGTCAGTTTGTCTGCTTCACAATTCCCATTTTGCAGCAATAAAATTGAAGTGAGATGACCAAATATTGAAATGTGTCTTTTTAGATAAAACAGATGTTGACAAAATTGTCCTTTTTGGGACATCATTTGAAATTGGGGAAAATCTGAAGTTGGAAAAAAGGTAATACATTGCAATATATCGCAAAATATTGCAATATGTTTAAAATCGCAATAATATCGTATCGTGGCATAAGTATCGGGATGATATCGTATCGTGAGGCCTCTGGTGATTCCCACCCCTACTTTCAATGCGGTCGCAGTGTGAACAACCAAGGCGAACTTGATGCGACTTTTCCTTCAATCTACATCGACATTTGTCACAATTATGCGTCTCTCTCTGTGTGTGAAGCTATTCTCAACTCAGTCCCACCACTCCTGGCTTGGTCTCTGCATGCACACAGACCTCTGGAGTGAATTTGCAGCCATAACTCCTGCAAAAAGGCCAAAATAGCCAATTAGTCTCTCTTTCTCTTCATTCTTCTCCTCCTCAGCTCCTGATCGTTAATGTTACGGCTGCCAATTACACAAACGCTAAAGACATAAACGTGAAAACGCTGACTTCCTCCATAACCTCCCTAGCTTTAGTGCGACAGCGTGCTGCGTCTGATGTCATAGGTTTTGGTCTTTTTGTGCGTGCGGGTCAGTTCGAAAACGCAACCAGTTCCCACTGGAGTCTGATGTAGGACACGTTTTAAAAGGTCATGTGGACAGACAAACAGAAACATTGGATCTGAGTAAAAAATCAGATTTAAGCATTAAGACTTGCAGTGTGAACGTAGACTCTGTCTCTTTGTTTCTGTGTCTCTCTGTCTCTGTCTCTCTGTCTCTCTCTGTCTCTGTCTCTCTCTGTCTCTGTGTCTCTCTGTCTCTGTCTCTCTGTGTCTCTCTGTCTCTGTGTGTCTCTGTCTGTGTCTCTCTGTCTCTCTCTCTCTGTGTCTCTGTCTTTGTGTCTCTGTGTCTCTGTCTCTGTGTCTCTGTCTCTCTCTCTCTGTGTCTCTGTCTCTGTCTCTCTGTGTCTCTCTGTCTCTCTCTGTCTCTGTGTCTCTCTGTCTCTCTGTCTCTGTCTCTCTGTGTCTCTCTGTCTCTGTGTGTCTCTGTCTGTGTCTCTGTGTCCCTGTGTCTCTGTGTCTTTGTGTCTCTGTCTTTGTGTCTCTGTGTCTCTGTGTCTCTCTGTCTCTGTGTCTCTGCATCTCTTGTCTCTGTCTCTGTGTCTCTGTCTCTCTGTCTGTCTCTCTGTGTCTCTCTGTCTCTGTGTGTCTCTGTGTCTCTGTCTCTGTCTCTCTGTGTCTCTGTGTCTCTGTGTCTCTGTCTCTGTCTCTCTGTCTCCCTGTCTCTGTGTCTCTGTGTCTCTGTGTCTTCCTGTCTCCCTGTCTCTGTGTCTCCCTGTCTCTCTGTCTCTGTCTCTCTGTCTCTCTGTCTCTGTCTCTGTCTCTGTGTCTCTGTGTCTCTGTGTCTCTGTCTCTGTCTCTGTGTCTCTGTCTCTGTCTCTGTCTCTGTCTCTGTGTCTCCCTGTCTCTCTGTCTCTGTCTCCCTGTCTCCCTGTCTCTGTGTCTCTCTGTCTCTGTCTCTGTGTCTCCCTGTCTCCCTGTCTCCCTGTCTCTGTGTCTCTCTGTGTCTCCCTGTCTCTGTGTCTCCCTGTCTCTGTGTCTCCCTGTCTCTCTGTCTCTCTGTCTCTCTGTCTCTCTGTCTCTGTGTCTCTGTCTCTCTGTCTCTGTGTCTCCCTGTCTCTGTGTCTCTGTGTCTCTGTCTCTCTGTCTCTCTGTCTCTGTGTCTCCCTGTCTCCCTGTCTCTGTGTCTCTCTGTCTCTGTGTCTCTGTCTCTCTGTCTCTGCTGAGCCTCTCCTGGTGTCTCAGTTTCCCTTCGGCGCCGTCGGGCAGATCACCAAGAACACAATCTGTCGCTGAGCCGAGCGGCTGCCAGCGTCTGAATAAATCATCCCACTCCGCTAGAGGTGAATCTGTTTGATTTCATGTGTGACCCAAATAACAAGGCTTTCCCCTGTGTGTGTGTGTGTGTGTGTGTGTGTGTGTGTGTGTGTGTGTGTGTGTGTGTGTGTGTGTGTGTGTGTGTGTGTGTGTGTGTGTAGGTGCGTGCGTGCATGCGAGCAAGTGAATGGTTCAACATACATTTAAAAAATGTTGCTTTTTTCAACCTTTTTTGACCTTTACGTTGCTTTTTTTTGTCGCTTCCAGAGCACCGTATAAGTTGACGGTTAAATGAAGACACCAAAAGAGCTGGTTAAGATTAGAAAACTTTATAACTTCTTCCGGGACATGAACTCTGCTCCCCCCTCTTGAAAGCCCTGTGTTTTACAGTCCCTCCAGAAAAAAACACGATTATGCGATCGCATAATTCAACGCATAATCAAGTAAGTAAGTAAGTAAGCTTTATTTATATAGCACCTATCACAGATAGAATCACAAAGTGCTTCACAAGCAACGAATATAACAATTTAAAAAAACATCATACAAAACATAAAAAATGATAGCTCAGTCAACTGAAAGCTTGTCTGAATAGTCGTGTCTTCAGCTGTTTTTTAAAAGAACAGCCGAAGTCTGCATATTTATGCTGGGGGGTGGGGCTGCATTTTTTCAAATACACCACACTTTTGCCGCATAAATGATCGATTTCCGCGCAAAATATGCAGTGCTTGCATGATTTCATAATCCCCGCATTTTCGTTGCAAAAAAGTGACATAATATACAGTACAGGCCAAAAGTTTGGACACACCTTATCATTCAATGCGTTTCCTTTTTATTTTCATGACTATTTACATTGTAGATTCTCACTGAAGGCATCAAAACTATGAATGAACACATATGGAATTATGTACTTGCTTATTGCTTTTTTTGATAACTCTGCAAACCCTTGGTGTTCTCTCAATGAGCTTCATGAGGTAGTCACCTGAAATGGTTTTACCTTCACAGGTGTGCTTTGTCAGGGTTCATTAGTGGAAGTTTTTCCCTTATTAATAAAAAAGCAAAGGGTGGCTACTTTGAAGAATCTAAAATATAAGACATGTTTTCAGTTATTTCACACTTTTTTGTTAAGTACATAATTCCATATGTGTTCATTCATAGTTTTGATGCCTTCAGTGAGAATCTACAATGTAAATAGTCATGAAAATAAAAAGGAAACGCATTGAATGAGAAGGTGTGTCCAAACTTTTGGCCTGTACTGTATATCTTAGCAGAAAGTTGAAAATTTTTGCGTTTACTTCACTTTTTTTTCTCTTTTTCATCAAACAGCAGTTTTTGCAAGTTACCGCAATTTCATCGCATAAAATTGCATAAATATCCCGCATATTCCATCGCATTTTTTAAGAAAAAAGTGCTGCATAATCAAGGATTTTTGCCCCGCAACAATCACAAAAAAAACTCCACATTTTTCTGGAAGGACTGATTCTATACTTGTTATGACGGTGTATTCTTTCTGTGTTGTTGTCTTGCTGTTTGTCTTTTTAATTTGACTCAACATCAGGCATTGCATATGAGGGTCGCCCCTCTATAACCACCATACATATTATTTCTGTTATTATGTAACATATTTTTGTCAAATTTATTTGTGTGTGTCTGTATGTTAATTAGGAACTAAAGTACATTTTGCAAAATCAAGGATTTTTGCCCGCAACAATCACAAAAAAACACCACATTTTTCTGGAAGGACTGATTTTAGGAGCCAAACATTCCCCCCCCCCCTGACCTCTCCTCCCTACGAGGATCTTCTCCCTCTTATACAGAGGCAGTCACCGGGCTGCTGACAGCAATAAATAGCTGCTCTGTGCATCTCGCTGTTCATCAGTTAGATTCTTCTTGATTTGATTTATTTAATTGTAAGAGAGTGCCTTACACATGATAAAAGGACATCAAATACAATCGAGGATAAAAACACAATAAAGTCCAAGACTTATTTCCATTGTGGTCCTCAACACACATCAGGACAAGACAAGATACTCAATGACATAACATAAAAACATTTTTCTTAAATAAATAAACATAGTAACTTGCTCTTTAATCTATTCCGCAACCCTCTCTAGTAACCAGACCTTGATGCTCTTTTTAAAAGAGTTCAGGCTGGAAATTACTTTAATATGACGATCTAACTTGTTCCACTGAACTGCGCCCATATAGGCAAATGTTCCTTTCCCTAACACTGTCTTAAATTTATAAGGACACAGGTCAGATATGCTGCCACGATGATGCTTATTAGCTGCGGTGGTTGCAGTGGCAGCTCCCTCCCCCCCACATGTCTGACAATTAGTCGTGGGAGGCAGGGGGTGGTGGGGGGGAGGGGAAGCTGCTGCCTGGGAACGACACGACAGCATGGGGGAGGAGGGAGTTTTTTTTTTTTATTGCCAATAAATTAGTGTCGTTTTCTTTTCACACGCCCACTAACTACCCTGCCCTCTCTAAACGGTTGGTGGCAGGCAGCGCCGCCTTCCCATAACGCACCTGTGCACGATGATGATTGGGAAGGGGGGAGGGGCTCCCTGCAGCCGTCAGGTGCGCTCAACGCCGCCGTAAACTGTCTCGGTGAACTGCTGAACTCTGCTGAAGAAAGACTGCAGATATGAAATGATTTACATCTCCAACACTGAGTTTTAAGATGGAGAGCTTTAATAATCAGTCGGTATGTATTATTATATATGGGAAAGCACACCCTACAGGGTCAGCCCTATGTAGAGAGACAGCAGTAGAGAGTAGTATGTAGAGAGACAGCAGTAGAGAGTATGTGGAGAGACAGCAGTAGAGAGTAGTATGTAGAGAGACAGCAGTAGAGAGTAATATGTAGAGAGACAGCAGTAGAGAGTAATATGTAGAGAGACAGCAGTAGAGAGTAATATGTAGAGAGACAGCAGTAGAGAGTAGTATGTAGAGAGACAGCAGTAGAGAGTAGTATGTAGAGAGACAGCAGAGTGAGAGTAGTATGTAGAGAGACAGCAGTAGAGGTAGTGTGGAGAGAGCAGGAGAAGTAGTGTAGAGGACAGCAGTAGAGAGTAGTATGTAGGAGAGACAGCAGTAGAGAGTAATGTAGAGACAGTAGAGTGGTATAGAGAGACAGGTGAGAGTGGTATGTAGAGAGACAGCAGTAGAGTGAGTATGTAGAGAGAACAGCAGTGAAGTGGTATGTAGAAGACAGGTAGAGGTATGAGTAGAGAGGGACAGCAGTAGAGGTGAGTATGTAGAGAGACAACAGTAGAGAGGTGGTATGTAGAGAGACAGCGTAGAGGTGTATGTAGAGAGACAGCAGTAGAGAGTGGGTATGTAGAGACAGCAGTAGAGTGAGTATGTAGAGAGAGTAGAGAGTGAGTATGTAGAAGACAACAGTGAGAGAGTAATATGTAGAGACAGAGAGTATGTAGAGACAGCAGTGAGAGTGAGTATGTAGAGAGACAGCAGTGAGAGTGGTATGTAGAGACAGCAGTGAGAGTGAGTATGTAGAGAGCAGCAGTAGAGAGTGAGTATGTAGAGAGACAGTGAGAGTAGTATGTAGAGACAGCAGTAGAGGTAATTATGTAGAGACAGCAGTAGAGAGTAGTATGTAGAGAGACAGCAGTAGAGAGAGTGAGTATGTGGAGAGACAGCAGTAGAGAGTGAGTATGTGGAGAGACAGCAGTAGAAGTGAGTATGTAGGGAGACGTAGAGAGTAGTATGTAGAGAGACAGCAGTGAGAGGTAGTATGTAGAGAGACAGGATGAGGAGTGGTATGTAGAGGAGACAGCAGTAGGAGTAGTATGTAAGAGAGACACAGTAAGAGAGTAGTATGTAGAGAGACAGCAGTAGAGAGTGGTATGTAGAGACAGCAGTAGAAGTGAGTATGTAGAGAGACAGGTAGAGAGTGAGTATGTAGAAGAGCATGTAGAGAGAGTATAATAGTAGAGAGACAGCGTAGAGAGTGAGTATGTAGAGAGACAGCAGTAGAGGAGTGGTATGTAGAGGACAACAGTGAGAGTGAGTATGTAGAGAGACAGCAGTGGGAGTAGTATGTAGAGAGACAGCAGTAGAGAGTGAGTGTGTAGAGACAGCAGTGAGAGTGGTATGTAGAGACAGCAGTAGAGAGTAATATGTAGAGGACAGCAGTGAGAGTGGTATGTAGAGACAGCAGTGAGAAGTGAGTATGTAAGAGACAGCAGTGGGAGAGTGAGTATGTAGAGACAGCGGTAGAGAGTGGTATGTAGAGAGACAGCAGTAGAGTGGTATGTAGAGGACAGCAGTAGAGAGTGAGTGATGTAGAGGACAGCGTAGAGAGTGGTATGTAGAGACAGCAGTGAAGTGGTATGTGGGGACAGCGTAGAGAGTGGTATGTAGAAGACAACAGTAGAAGTAGTATGTAGAGAGACAGCAGTAGAGAGTGAGTATGTAGAGAGCAGCAGTAGAGAGTGAGTATGTAGAGACAACAGTGGAGTAGTATGTAGAGAGACAGCAGTAGAGAGTGAGTATGTAGAGACAACAGTAGAGAGTAGTATGTAGAAAGACAGCAGTAGAGAGTAGTATGTAGAGACAACAGTAGAGTAGTATGTGGAGAGACAGCAGTAGAGAGTGAGTATGTAGAGACAGTAGAGAGTAGTATGTAGAGACAACAGTGAGAGTGAGTATGTAGAGAGACAGCAGTAGAGAGTGAGTATGTAGAGAGACACAGTAGAGAGTGAGTATTGGAGAGACAGCAGTAGAAGTGAGTATGTAGAGACAACAGTAGAGTGAGTATGTAGAGAGACAGCAGTAGAGAGAGTGAGTATGAGAGAGACAGCAGTAGAGAGAGTGAGTATGTAGAGAGACAGCAGTGAAGTGGTATATAGAGAGACAACAGTGAGAGTAGTATGTAGAGAGACAGTAGAGATTAGTATGTAGAGAAACAGCAGTAGAGAGTAGTATGTAGAGACAACAGTAGAGTGGTATGTAGAGACAGCAGTAAGAGAGTAGTATGTAGAGACAGCAGTAGGGAGTGGTATGTAGAGACAACAGTAGAGAGTAATATGTAGAGAGACAACAGTAGAGAGTAGTATGTAGAGAGACAGTATGTAGAGAGACAGCAGTAGAGAGTAATATGTAGAGAGACAACAGTAGAGAGTAGTATGTAGAGAGACAGCAGTAGAGAGTAGTATGTAGAGAGACAGCAGTAGAGAGTAGTATGTAGAGAAATTAGGCCCTATGTTCCCACATTTGTTTTTCATAAATTTGTATCAGATTTTATCCCCCTAACCCTAAAATTTGCTGTGGGAGGATAGGGCTTACATTGAAGGGAAATGTAGGAACACAAGACCTAATTTTGAAAATGTGGGAACATAGAGCTGTGGGAACTACTACTCTCTACTGTTGTCTCTCTACATACTACTCTCTACTGCTGTCTCTCTACATACTACTCTCTACTGCTGTCTCTCTACTTACTACTCTCTACTGCTGTCTCTCTACATACTACTTTCTACTGCTGTCTGTCTTCATACTACATCATCTTTAAGCGCTGTGTAGCTGCTGCTCTGCCTGGTGCGTTTTGCACACACGCTAAAGGGTGATTTTTGCGTCGTATCAGATGCTGACAGTAATCACTGTTTCAGTGAGAGCTTTTCGGCTTATCAGCTTTCAGCATTCACACGCATTTTCTGCTGGAAATGTTTTTTAGTTCTTATGTAATATTATTTCTTCCATGATCAGGTGTTATAAAAGCTGCCTGCTGCAGGTTACAGAAGTTGTTTCTTCTTCTTGTATTTGGAGAATGTGTCTCCTGATAACAGACTCTGTCAGCTTTAACAACCTCTGTGCCTCCAGCTTTTTAATTTACGGCCCATTCAGGAATCTTATCTGCAGAAGTGGGTTGTAAACTAACACCTAGCAGTGACACTTCAAAGCCGGCGCAAGAGGCAGAGCTGTCGTAGATTATCGCTGGGAGGAGAGGAACATTAACTGAGAGAAAAGAGTGGGAGCTAAATGTTCCTGAGGCGCTTGGAGACGTTGAAACAGGAAAACCAGCTTCCACGTCAGGACAGGGGTCGACCAACACCTCCGGACCAGCGCTGGAAGAAGTATCAAGATCCTTTACTTCAGTAAAAGTACTAATACCGAAAGTCCTGCAGTGAAAATGTTACTTAAGCAAAAGTGTGTAAGTATCATCAGGAAAATGTAGTTAAGAGTTTTAAAAGTTAAGTAAAATCCTCACGTTTTAGAAACTGGATCCAAACTGTTGTGTGTTTAATCGTTTCTGCTGGACTTTCTCAGCAACAGATTCTCACCCCCATCTCGTAACAGTTTTGACAGCAGTGTGTTAGCATCTGAACAAAGTGCTGTAAATCTACAGTGTTGTGCACGTTGTGGTTAAAGTCATGGGATAAGTGTGTAGAGTTTTGAAAACTGTGTTCAAGCGATGAAAAGTTGAGTTTGGTCCACATGAACTGCTGCTGTGCAGACTGTAGTTAGAGTTTTGCACATGTGACTTCAGTTGTGCCCACTGTCGTTTAGCAATCGGAAAAAACTGTAAGATAAATTAAGAGACATAAAACATGGGAAGACAGCTATACAATAAAACAACAAAATCAATTGAAAATGTGCATGGAGTCAGGACGGATGCCTGACCGTGCTTTTCTTAGTTGTATTTTTCTAAATAAATTATTGCTTGTGTAATGGTCAGTGTGCGGGACTTTCTCTAAGCACCTGCCCGACAAAAGAGGTGTGCAAAAAAAGCTTTCCTACGTTGCGCTTATGTGTAGTTTGAAAGGAGTGTGCAACATGTGTTATTGACAACGAATCCTCTGGTTTCACAGCGTTTCATCATCTCATGAATCCATTCAGCGGTGTAAATAAGCCATGTGTGTGTGTGTGGCTGGCGGGGGGAAGTGGGGGGCGTCATGGTGTCGGTCCTCTCTGCTCCTTCTCCTTCGTGTTGTTCTCTCCTTCAAGGCCTGAAGTCTCTGCACAGCGTTTTGTTTTCTCGTGCATTTCATTCAACCTTTGTTTTTTGGGTCATTGAGGGTATCACTCCCTCCAGGAAATAAACGACACCACGGTTCTGGTTACTGATGGATTTGTTGCTCTTGTCATCCTTTTCCATAACGTATGTCATGAAATCCATCGTCAAACTACAGTATGACAATATAAAAGATAAACACGTTCACATACACTATAAAGAGATAAATACAAATACACTCGGGAAATACAAATGTAATGCACATATACCTCGCTGGCTGCATATAACCAAGAGGGAACGAGTTCACTTGCAAATACAGTACAGGCCAAAAGTTTGGACACACCTTCTCATTCAATGCGTTTCCTTTTTATTTTCATGACTATTTACATTGTAGATTCTCACTGAAGGCATCAAAACTATGAATGAACACATATGGAATTATGTACTTAACAAAAAAGTGTGAAATAACTGAAAACATGTCTTATATTTTACATTCTTCAAAGTAGCCACCCTTTGCTTTTTTATTAATAAGGGAAAAACTTCCACTAATGAACCCTGACAAAGCACACCTGTGAAGGTAAAACCATTTCAGGTGACTACCTCATGAAGCTCATTGAGAGAACACCAAGGGTTTGCAGAGTTATCAAAAAAAGCAAAGGGTGGCTACTTTGAAGAATCTAAAATATAAGACATGTTTTCAGTTATTTCACACTTTTTTGTTAAGTACATAATTCCATATGTGTTCATTCATAGTTTTGATGCCTTCAGTGAGAATCTACAATGTAAATAGTCATGAAAATAAAAAGGAAACTCATTGAATGAGAAGGTGTGTCCAAACTTTTGGCCTGTACTGTATATTATGGGACTTTTTTGCAACGGAAATGCGGGGATTATGAAATCATGCAAGTACCACATATTTTGCGCGAAAATTGGCAATTTATGCGGCGAAAGTGCGGAGTATTTGAAAAAATGAGGCTCCCACCTCGCATAAATATGCAGACTTTGGCTGATTATGCGTTGAATTATGCAATCGCGTGATCACATTTTTCTGGAGGGACTGATAAAAAAGATACTGTAATATAACTTTCTGAATTGGAAAAAAAACCAATTTAGGACAATAAGGATGCAAAGGAAAGTATGATTATGTAAAGCAAGTACAAGTAGAAGTTTGCAGGTTTAAGACCTGTGCTGTCATTTGTTTCAGGAGTCAGGGGTGCAGATGATAGCAGTTTTATAGATAAAGAGATACCATTGAGTATCGCGTCTCTCTCGGAGAGCAGACCACCCAACACTGATGTAAAATACAGTGACGTGTGCCATAGACGCGGCCGTTAATTAGTGTTTTGTTGGGAAGACAGCTCGCTGTCACGCCTCTCCCCGAAGCCCCTAATTAATGAAACAAACGGCAGCGAGTGATTAATTACAGCTCAGAGGTACGGCGAGTGAACGGGACCTCCAGCTGGTATTTAAGTTGAACTGTGCGTGTGATATTTCAGAACCGAATCGTGTCCCAGTCCCAGTCCCGGTTCCACTCGACTGAAACCACAACGTGACATCCTGGTGTGTCAAACGGCAACGTTAAGACGCTTCACGGCTGCTTTTTAATCAGTTCCCATGCACCGAATGTACCAAAAACGGAAGAGCTAAAGTCTCGCTGAGCAACGATTAGTTTTCTGTTTTCTGGTTTTCTGTCTTTGCACACCAGAAAGCTGCTGCTGCTGCTGCTGCTGCTGCTAGCCTTGTCTGGACACATGTATGTTCCTCATAAACATAAATATATTCTGATCTGATTACAGCAAAGACAACGTCGGCAGTATTGACGGCAAAATAGGCATAGACATTTGTGTCTAAATGACAAATAAACATCTTTTCGGATTCTATGTTGCCTGGAAACGCTTCCAGCATGCAAGTGTGGCGTGCGTGTCACACAGGTAGTGTGGAGTATAAGTATAAGCCCCGGAGTATAAGTCGCATCAGTCAAAAAATGCGTCATGAAGAGGAAAAAAACATGTACAGTACAGGCCAAAAGTTTGGACACACCTTCTCATTCAATGTGTTTCTTTATTTTCATGACATGTTTTCAGTTATTTCACACTTTGTTGTTAAGTACATAATTCCATATGTGTTCATTCATAGTTTTGATGCCTTCAGTGAGAATCTACAATGTAAATAGTCATGAAAATAAAAAGGAAACACATTGAATGAGAAGGTGTGTCCAAACTTTTGGCCTGAACTGTATAAGTCGCACCGGACTATAAGTCGCATTTATTTAGAATATTTTTTTTTTTTTCATCTGTCAACTACACAACAGCACCCAGAACAACAGGCTGAATACGGTAGGTGTCCGGTATGTTACCGTAACACATTAACAGTTATTGAACTATACAACAGCTCCCAGAACAGCTAGCTACCAGGGCGTGGAGCGTGGATGGATTAAAAGGCGTGGAGACGTAGCTGCACCGTTGACCAGCCCCTCCCGACTCCTTCCTCCAGCTCTGGCCATCTCGCTCTCAGCCCGCCATTAGCCGATTAGCCGATTAGCTTTCTTTGTTTTCTTCATTGCAGTAAGAGTCACCTTTTCTCCAGTCTCCCTCACAAGTTTCTCTCTCACTCCAAACTCTCTTTCTGCTGCTCCATTAACGTTTCCGGCTGCATATTTTACTACCTGCAGTTTGTTATCTCTTTTCTTTCTCAGTTGTCTTTAGCAGCAGCGTTCTAGTCGTCCCAAGCCTAGAGCGCCCTCTCGCGGCTGTAGACGGTGATGTTTTCAGTATGAATTAACATTTAAAAACATGTTAAATTATATATATTTTGATATATAAGTCGCACCTGACTCTAAGTCGCAGGACCAGCCAAAGTAGGGAAAACAGTGCGACTTATAGTCCGGAAAATACGGTAAGCTCTAACCTGTTACCATGGGCCATGCAGCCAGTGTGTAACCAGCCTTACTGTAACAGAGTATTTTAACAGTGTGGAGTTTGTATTTTTACCGTAACAAAGGGTCTGAATACTGTTGCCAACTAATGGATGCATGCTTGTCGTGTTTGTAATCATCAGGTTCTTGTCTGGCGAGTCTGTGGAGTTTTAAGCGACTGTCCTCTGGCTGAGAGGCAGCAGACAGCCCTGTCCCGAGTGACGTTGGTTTGGTGTGTAAACACTGGCCGGTTTGTGGCGAGCGCTGAAAGAGCAGCAGGCAGCGTCTGGCCGCCCGTAAGGGATTAGTCAACACGGTTTACTCTTCCCCCGGTGCCAAACACTGTCCTGCGCCCTCTCTGTGTGGGGCTCTTTGAGCGGGGTTGCTGGGAGACGGAGACTGTTACCCTAAAAATGTCAAGTCTGTGAACGCTCCTCTCCTCCTGAGCTCTGTGACCACACACACACACACACACACACAGAAACACACACATACACACACAGACTCATGTAGACACACACACACACACACACACACACACACACACACACAGAAACACACACACACACACACACAGAAACACACACAGACTCACGTAGACACACAGACAGACTCACGCAGACACACACATAAACACACACATACACATGTAGACACACACACAGACACAGAAGCACACACAGACTCACGCAGACACACACACACACACACAGAAACACACACACAGACACAGAAGCACACACAGACTCACGTAGACACACACACACACACACAGGTGCACGTAGACACACACACACACACACACACACACAGAATCACACAGACTCATATAGACACACACAGACTCACACAGAAACACACACAGACACACACACACAGACTTATACACAGACACACACAGACTCACACAGAAACACACACACACACAGACAAACACACACAGACTTATACACAGACACACACAGACTCACACAGAAACACACACACAGAAACACACAGACTCATACACTGACACACACAGACACACACACACGCGCACACACACACAGGAACACACAGACTCACACAGACACACACACTCACACACCCACACTAACACACACACACACACTCACACACACACACTCTCACACTCACACACACACACACACTCTCACACACACACACTCTCACACTCACACACCCACACTAACACACACACATGTTCAGTACCTATTCATGCACAAATGGAGCGATGTCAGAGGGGGTGGACCAGCACCCTGATTAGCTGTGGGGGGGTACGGTGCCTTGCTCAGGAGCACCTTGGCAGTGCCCAGGATGAAGGTGCATATTAATCTGGTCCTACAGTAACTTTCAGGCCAGCCTAAAGCCTTTATAGAGACCTGTTTTTGCCTAGAACACTAAGCTATTCAAATAGCCTAACAATTGTTGCCGCGTTTTTCAAAAGGTACGGTTTAAAGCGCAGTGGAGGATAATGGTTGCGAAGATCTAGGACTTTCATAACATCCACCCCATTCTTCCCGCCGCCCTCACCCCCCGTCCCCCTAAGCCCGCCCTATTCTGCTGCAGCCCAAACCGTCTCCTAAGCCCCTCCCACACAATGGAGTTTGACAGAACTGCCGGCATGTCAGACAGACAACATGTTCAATAACTAAACACTAACACAATGTTTACTCACCAACAGTAAAACGATGCTAACTAGCAGGCTACCGTTAGCCATTTCAGCATCACATCAGACCGACCACTGTGCTAACGTTACTATCATCCTCACCATCGTAGCTTTGTGGACTTCTGACTCCTAATAACCAAGTGAAAGATAAACCATTCAAGGTAATTATGTTACCTGTTGAGAGGAAATGTGGCTACGTCTGCATCGTTCACCGGAGTTTTGGGAAATCTTTCTGCAGCTCGTGCGCGGGGAGGGGGGAGGGGAGAACGCTATTATATGCGTGTGCCTGAGCAGTGATTGACAGGCAGATAGACCCCGCCCCCTGTGGCCCTGATTGGAGGAAATCAACCGGGAGCGGTGGAATTTTGCCAATCGCACTACAGGCTGTAGGTGGCGCCAGAGGAGCTGGACTTATTTTATATTACATAATTCATGTAGTTCTACTGGAACATGGGGTCAGTTTCAGCAAATATGACAGAAAGTTAGTTTTATAAGACTTACCTGCTGCAACTTTAATGTTAACCCTTAAATGTGAAGTCCTTTGGGGTGAACTGTCTCTGTGGATGGCTACCTTAGTGACTACATTACCTATTGGCCAGTAAGCCTACTGTCAGTGTGGATTTATATTTGCTAATAATATGTTGGAATCATGTTACAAAAATTGACAATAATTTGGAGGCCCCCCCCTGGAGTGACTCTGAGGACCCCCTGGGGGTCCCGGACCCCCATGTTGAAGATCCCTGCTTTATTGGAAAAAACA
This sequence comes from Perca fluviatilis, assembly GCF_010015445.1. Taxonomy (NCBI): domain Eukaryota; kingdom Metazoa; phylum Chordata; class Actinopteri; order Perciformes; family Percidae; genus Perca; species Perca fluviatilis. Next base: position 46,077,705 of record NC_053114.1, on the reverse strand, counting down.
AAACAGAAATCTATCGGTCAGAATTTGGTGAAATTGAGGTTTTCTCATTACAGTTTCTTTTCCAATTGATAACACACTAAAACTCATTTTCCCAGAGGGCCATACTGGAAGAGAGAATCCCACCAAGGGCCAGACTTGGAGAGTTAAATTCACATGCATACATCAAAAAAGTTAAATATCTTTGACTGTATTACTGAATGTTGCTTTTTTGGTCATTTTAGTTGCCTTTTCCGACTATTTTGTGACTTTTTTGTGTCTTTTTCCGACTATTTTGTGACTTTTTTGTGACTTTTTCCGACTTTTTTGTGTATTTTTCCGACTATTTTGTGACTTTTTCCGACTTTTTTGTGTCTTTTTCCGACTTTTTTGTGGCATTCTCAGACGTTTTAATCACTCTTTTTTTTATTGTCGATTTTTGCATCGTTTTGTTGATTTTTTTGTCGCTCTTTCCGACTTTTGTCGCACTTCATTCGACATAAACCCATAGAAAGTCAGCAAAGAGTTCCTCCTGCCATCATACTGATTTAGCAAATCATGCAAAAACAATGATTGATGATTTCATCGCCTGAATATTAAAATACTCTCTGCTTCTGGAGGAGTTTCTCAGCCTCAAAGTCGGTAAATCTGAGAAATTCTCCTGCGAGAGTTGCGTCATTTGGAGTTTGAAAACAGTTTGTCGTCTTTTTGGTTTGGTGCACAACTAGCCAGGGCCAAAATGTATTGTGAACCTAAAATTTGCAAGGGGCCGCATTTCGCCCGCGGGCCTCGAGTTTGACACACACTTAAATGACATAATGCATAGCACAATTACAGTACAGGCCAAAAGTTTGGACACACCTTCTCATTCAATGTGTTTCCTTTTTATTTTCATGACTATTTACATTGTAGATTCTCACTGAAGGCATCAAAACTATGAATGAACACATATGGAATTATGTACTTAACAAAAAAGTGTGAAATAACTGAAAACATGTCTTATATTTTAGATTCTTCAAAGTAGCCACCCTTTGCTTTTTTTGATAACTCTGCAAACCCTTGGTGTTCTCTCAATGAGCTTCATGAGGTAGTCACCTGAAATGGTTTTACCTTCACAGGTGTGCTTTGTCAGGGTTAATTAGTGGAAGATTTTCCCTTATTAATAAAAAAGCAAAGGGTGGCTACTTTGAAGAATCTAAAATATAAGACATGTTTTCAGTTATATCACACTTTTTTGTTAAGTACATAATTCCATATGTGTTCATTCATAGTTTTGATGCCTTCAGTGAGAATCTACAATGTAAATAGTCATGAAAATAAAAAGGAAACGCACTGAATGAGAAGGTGTGTCCAAACTTTTGGCCTGTGCTGTAATTCAACTGACACACCTCAGCCAAACCTCTTCTCAAGTCTCCAGAAGTCTAAACACATTGTCTGCTTTACACACATTTTACACATTCAAAATGTCTCTTTTTAAATGCACTGAACACGGTTCTCTGCATAAGACTCAACAATCTGACATAAAGTCACATGTTTACCATTTCAAAACACCGGCATTCAAAATGACACTACATGAGCTGATTGGCCACCATGTGTTCCACCTGGCCAATCACCTCCACGGTTCATTGTGACCACTTCAATCAGCAAGTAAGCACTGTGAAACGACCACAGGTGAGCACCTTGTTTGTTTCTTTTTATATCTTTTCTGCAATTTTCTTTTTCAGTTTACTGATTGTTGGGAGCATATTTCTGTTCAGTCCGATGTAAATATATCTGCTGTGCATATGTTGCACTGACTTGTTTGGTGAAAAGTAAAAAATAAAATGTTTCAGCAGCGTGTGTGTGTGTGTGTGTGTGTGTGTGTGTGTGTGTGTGTGTGTGTGTGTGTGTGTGTGTCTGTCTGTGTGTGTGTGTGTGTGTCTGTCTGTCTGTGTGTGTGTGTGTGTGTGTGTGTCTGTGTTACATTACATTACGTTACATGTGTGTGTGATTTATTTGGTTTGTCAAATGTTTGTTTGCATTTATGCGAAGGTGTGTGTGTGTGTGTGTGTGTGTGTGTGTGTGTGTGTGTGTGTGTGTGTGTGTGTGTGTGTGTGTGTGTGTGTGTGTGTGTGTGTGTGTGTGTGTGTGTGTGTGTATCTGCAACTTTCTGTCCATGTGAACAATCTGAAGAATTTTCTACTATTTCAGTATTATGGCGACACATCCTAAAGATGAGAGTGCTTCTCATTATGCCCAGCAGTGTGTAGTTGGTTAGACAAAAATCTGTTTATATGAATGAATGTGTCATGTGATGCAAAAGTTTGATTTAAATAATGTTATATGTAGTTTTGGTTGCAGGATATAGGAGATATTTTGCAGTTTGGGTGTGTGGTTTTGTGAATTGTGTTAAAGTGCATATTATGAAAAAAAAAAACACACACACTAGTTCACCCAAATCTCCAAAAGAACTACTTTCATGTCCCTGTTCTGCAGGTATTCCACGCTAAGTGTGAAGTGCTCCCTGGTTTAGAAGAAGTCTCCCGGCTAATCTGGCCTCGTACTGACTGAAGTTAGAGAAACAGCTAGCTAGCTCATGTAGTCCTTACCTAGCTACTGAGCATGTAGTCTTACCTAGCTACTGAGCATGTAGTCCTTACCTAGCTACTGAGCATGTAGTCTTACCTAGCTACTGAGCATGTAGTCTTACCTAGCTACTGAGCATGTAGTCCTTACCTAGCTACTGAGCATGTAGTCTTACCTAGCTACTGAGCATGTAGTCCTTACCTAGCTACTGAGCATGTAGTCTTATAGCTACTGAGCATGTAGTCCTTACCTAGCTACTGAGCATGTAGTCTTACCTAGCTACTGAGCATGTAGTCTTACCTAGCTACTGAGCATGTAGTCTTACCTAGCTACTGAGCATGTAGTCCTTACCTATAGCTACTGAGCATGTAGTCTTACCTAGCTACTGAGCATGTAGTCCTTACCTAGCTACTGAGCATGTAGTCTTACCTAGCTACTGAGCATGTAGTCCTTACCTAGCTACTGAGCATGTAGTCTTACCTAGCTACTGAGCATGTAGTCCTTACCTAGCTACTGAGCATGTAGTCTTATAGCTACTGAGCATGTAGTCCTTACCTAGCTACTGAGCATGTAGTCTTATAGCTACTGAGCATGTAGTCTTACCTAGCTACTGAGCATGTAGTCCTTACCTAGCTACTGAGCATGTAGTCCTTACCTAGCTACTGAGCATGTAGTCTTACCTAGCTACTGAGCATGTAGTCTTACCTAGCTACTGAGCATGTAGTCTTACCTAGCTACTGAGCATGTAGTCTTATAGCTACTGAGCATGTAGTCTTACCTAGCTACTGAGCATGTAGTCCTTACCTAGCTACTGAGCATGTAGTCCTTACCTAGCTACTGAGCATGTAGTCTTACCTAGCTACTGAGCATGTAGTCCTTACCTAGCTACTGAGCATGTAGTCTTACCTAGCTACTGAGCATGTAGTCTTACCTAGCTACTGAGCATGTAGTCTTACCTAGCTACTGAGCATGTAGTCTTACCTAGCTACTGAGCATGTAGTCTTACCTAGCTACTGAGCATGTAGTCTTACCTAGCTACTGAGCATGTAGTCCTTACCTAGCTACTGAGCATGTAGTCTTACCTAGCTACTGAGCATGTAGTCTTATAGCTACTGAGCATGTAGTCCTTACCTAGCTACTGAGCATGTAGTCTTACCTAGCTACTGAGCATGTAGTCCTTACCTAGCTACTGAGCATGTAGTCCTTACCTAGCTACTGAGCATGTGGTCTTACCTAGCTACTGAGCATGTAGTCTTACCTAGCTACTGAGCATGTAGTCTTACCTAGCTACTGAGCATGTAGTCCTTACCTAGCTACTGAGCATGTAGTCTTACCTAGCTACTGAGCATGTAGTCCTTACCTAGCTACTGAGCATGTAGTCCTTACCTAGCTACTGAGCATGTAGTCTTACCTAGCTACTGAGCATGTAGTCTTATAGCTACTGAGCATGTAGTCTTATAGCTACTGAGCATGTAGTCTTACCTAGCTACTGAGCATGTAGTCCTTACCTAGCTACTGAGCATGTAGTCCTTACCTAGCTACTGAGCATGTAGTCTTACCTAGCTACTGAGCATGTAGTCTTACCTAGCTACTGAGGATGTAGTCCTTACTTAGCTACTGAGCATGTAGTCTTACCTAGCTACTGAGCATGTAGTCCTTACCTAGCTACTGAGCATGTAGTCTTACCTAGCTACTGAGCATGTAGTCTTACCTAGCTACTGAGCATGTAGTCTTACCTAGCTACTGAGCATGTAGTCTTACCTAGCTACTGAGCATGTAGTCTTACCTAGCTACTGAGGATGTAGTAGAGAGCTGAACACAGGGTGAAAAGAGGAGCTGCAGCAATGTGCAGTACAACACAAATATGGTGTTTTTTGATAATTAAACCATGTAAACCTATTCTGGTACAACCTCTAAATACAATTATGAACCTGAAAATGAGCAGAATGGGTGCTTTAAGTTTTTTGATAAAACCAGCCTAATTTGCAAAATTGTGTTTTATCAATTGGGAAAAAACCTGTAAATTAGAAGAATGTGACGCACATCTCCACGTGTGTTCAGTATTGTAACGATGTATGAAGTAAAGAAGACACATGTTGGAATAATCTCTGAACACTTGGAGCTGAAACACAGCTCCTGAAAATGAGACATTTTGGAGATACAAGATGTTTTTAAACAGCCAAAACCCATAATAATGTTACGATGAACGCATTAAATTAATAAACTTTGTCACAAGTTACTCCAGCTCTCAAATTAGTGGACTAAAAATACAGCTTCCTGATAAAATGTAGAGGAAGAGAGTCTCCAAAATGTTGGAATGAAATATGAAAGCTCCGAGGTGTTCTTCTCGCAGAAACAGAGCTCCTGAAAATGAGACATTTTGGAGCTAGAAGATGTTTTTAAACAGCCTAAAACCATAATAATCTCATAGTGAATGTCTAATCTAACTATATTTTGTCACTCATTACTCCAGCTGTCAGATTATTGGAGTAAAATTCAGTCTTTCTGATGAAATGTAGGCCTAAAAGATGAGAAATAACTATCCAAAAGGTACAAAATACAACATTTAAACTGGAAATGGTGTGTGTACGTGTGTGTGTGCATTTGTCTTTGTGTGTGTGTGTGTGTGTGTGGGTGTGGGTGTGGGTGTGGGTGTGTGTTAATAAAGAAGCCTCTTCACTTCTATTATTTTCGGGTGTATTTTCCCCCAGGAAGGTTTATTTTAATGGATCCGGATGAACAGTCAAAGCTCAGGGAATAAAAAGCCCGTTCATGCTTTTTTTATTTTTTTTTACTCTTCTCTTTTGTTGTTGCTTTCAGCCCCCCCCCCCCCTCCACCCCCAAAAAAACGTACAAACACTGAGTTATTTGGACTTTTTTCAGACAGCAGAAGCATGCAGCGGTACATATGACACATCACAACAGCGCTGTAAAAAAAAATTAAACAACAGACCAAAACCACCTTTTAAATTAGGCTCTAGCGGATAAAAAAAACATCTATTTCTTTTTCTTTTCAAAGCGCATGAGAGATGGCCGACAGGTGGGTGCATTCACGCTCAGATACCTCCTAAATATATGATTCTCAAGTCTCATTTCATCTTCTCATCTCTGTGATTGTTCATATCCATTATTAAATACAAGAGACCTTTTAAAATAAGAAAAGAAGGACACTGGGTGTGTGTGTGTGCGTGTGTCTGTGCGTGTGTCTGTGCGTGTGTGTGTGTGTGTGTGCGTCATGTGTGTTTGTTTGTGTGTGTCTATGCATTTGTGTTTGTGTCTGTGCGTGTCTGTGTTTGTTTGTGTGTCTATGCATGTGTGTGAGCGTCTTATGTGTGTGTCTGTGCATGTGTGTGTGTGTGTGTGTTTGTGTGTGTCTTTGCATGTGTGTGTGTGTGTGCATGTGTGTGTGTGTGTGTGTGTTACATTACATTACTTTACATGTGTGTGTGATTTATGGTTTGTCAAATGTTTGTTTGCATTTATGCGAAGGTTTCCCTCTCCAGTTTTTCAGCGTTTTATGTTTTGGATCCTGCGAGTGGTTGGGTGGGGGGGGAGGTTGGGGGGGAGGTGGTGGGGGGGGGAGGTTGTGGTGGGTGGGGGGGGGTTAGTTGGACTTTTGTTCCAGCGGCAGAATAAAAAACGCAGCTGAGAGGCTGAAGTGAAGTGGAACAAATGTTAAAGAGTCATTAATCTGAGAGTTTCCTTTCAGCCGGAGAAGAAAAGGCTGCAAACAATATACACACACACACACACACACACACACACACACACACACACAGACACACACACACACACACACACACACACACAGACACATACAGACAGACACACACACACACACACACACACACACACACACACACACACACAGAGACACACACACACACACACACACACACACACACACACACACAGACACATACAGACAGACACACACACACACAGAGACACACACACACACACACACACACACACACACACACACACACACACACACACACACACACACACACACACACAACAATACAGACAGACACATACACACACACACAGACACACACACACAGAGAGACACGCACACACACACAAACAGATTGGGGTAATTTGTCTCGACACGATCCGACCGTGAACCACTGAAGGAATGTGCAGAGAAACCAACTTCAGTTTTCAGACTCGGAAACAAAACGGATTCACAGGAAAGTAAACTGCCCCCCCCCCCCTCGTGGTTTAACCCTCCTGCTGTCCTCGGGTCAAATTCTGGGCACTTTATTCAATTTTATAGCATTTGAAAAGCAAATATTGATGAAAGAACGTTGAAAAAGGGTGACAGAGATGTCAGAAAAAGCTTCAAAAAACGTCAAACAAAATGACAAAAAAAAAAGCCGCACAAAACATCAGGAAGAGTAACAAAGATATTGTAGCAAAAAAACGTTGGAAAAAAATGCCAAAAATCTTAGAAATAAATGTGACAAAAACGTTGAAATAAATGTTGAAAATGTGACAAAAAGCTTCAAAAAAAGTCAAACAAAATGAGAAAAAAAAGCCGCACTACAACATCGGAAAAATAAAATAAAAAACGATGAAAAAAAATGTCAAAGAACTTAGAATAAATGTGACAAAAACGTTGAAAAAGAATTAGAAAAATGTCAGAAAAAGGTAAAAAAAAAAAAGGTCAAACAAAATGACAAAAACAGCCGCACAAAACACTACAAAAACATTGGAAAAAGTATCAAAAATCTTGAAAAAAAATGACAAAAATGTGAAAAAATAATCATATAAAAAAAAAAAAAGAATTATAAGAAATGACCAAAACGTTGATTAAAAAAAAAGTTTTCATTTTAAATTTTGACCCAGAAAAACCAGAAGTTGCTCGTTGGTCGACGAGAGGACAACACGAGGGGTAGAAGCCCCCCAAAACCATCTGAATGAACTTGTTGATGTTGTTTGAATGGAGGTCAAAGGTCAACCTGTGAGCTGATTTGGGGGAACATGTTGAGGCTTCAGGGTGGCGATGGATGAATTCAAATCCTCCGTTAACTTCGTGTCTTCGAGATCAAACTATTATTTTGAGCTGAATGAATTAATCATTTTTATTTTGAATGAAAAAAGAGAATTTAATGTTCAGAGTTTCTGCTTCGGAAGTCAAACTGAGTCGCGGGGAAGATTTGTGAACGCAAAGGAGACATTTTGGATATACGCAGCGTTTTGGATGAGCGCAAAAAAATGCATAATAATCTCATGATTATTTTAGATTAGATTGTACTTTATTGTCATTGTAATAAACTTTGCTGCAAGTGTTTGAGCTCTCAGATTAAAGATAAAACATGACAAAAGTATCCTAATAATGACACACTGTGTGTGTGTCTGTGTGTGTGTGTGTGTGTGTGTGTGTGTGTGTGTCTGTCTGTCTGTGTGTGTGTGTCTGTCTCTGTCTCTGTCTGTGTGTGTGTGTGTGTGTGTGTGTGTGTGTGTCTGTCTGTGTGTGTGTGTGTGTGTGTGTGTGTCTGTCTGTCTGTCTCTTTCTCTGTGTGTGTGTATATGTGTGTGTGTGTTTGTGTTTGTCTGTGTGTGTGTGTGTCTGTCTCTGTCTCTGTTGTGTGTGTGTGTGTGTGTGTGTGTGTGTCTGTCTGTGTGTGTGTGTGTGTGTGTGTGTCTGTCTGTCTGTCTCTTTCTCTGTGTGTGTGTGTATATGTGTGTGTGTTTGTGTGTTTGTCTGTCTGTGTGTGTGTGTGTGTGTGTGTGTGTGTGTGTGTGTGTGTGTGTGTGTGTGTGTGTGCGCGCGGAAGTCAAACTGCATCGCAGGGTAAATATGTGAACGCAAATGAGACATTGCGGAGATACACAACCTTTTTATGAGCCAAAAAATGGATGTATAATCTTAATATTGTATACACTATATAATATAATATATAGTGTTTCCAGCTGTCAGATTAAAGAGTCAAACACGACTAAAGTGTCCTAATATTAATGAAAATATAACTGTGTGTCTGTCAAGATGAAACAATGCTTTGGAGTTGAATAAACTTAGTAATTTTCTCTTTAAAAATAAAGTTTTTGATTTGAGACAAAAGAGCTTCCGTAGCTGAGATTACGGTATTTTTTTTTCGAGCCAGAAAACGTAATAATCTCACGATGGTTGTATATAATCTTCATATACTTTGTCACACATGTTTCTCTAGCTCTCAGATTAAAGAGCCAAACACGACAAAAGTGTCTGAAATATGAACACACAGAACATTTCTTATGTTCTCTTTTTTTTTTTTATCCAAAACTTTTTGCAGAAAATATATCCGATTCTTTTGGTTTTGGATCAGAGGTCATGACGGAGAAACATGTTCAGGCTCCAGCTTTCCAAAATAAAATCCAAAAATACACATTCGCTCGCTTTGCTGTTTCCTGGAGAGATGAAACTCTGCTTTTTGGAGTTGAATAAATTGGTTATTTCGTTATTTTTTGAAAGAGTTTTGAAAGATAAAAATAAAAAAACGTGATCTTTTAGTTTCTGATTCTGAACTAATTTGTGTTTTTACATACATTACATATGTCGGAGGACATGTTCAGGTTTTGATGGATGAGTTTCTTTTTCAGAAAAACAAACAAACAGAAGTCTCCTAATAATAAAAAAAATCCTTTGTTTCCTTTTTTTTAAGATAAAAAAGTATTTTGTAGTTTTTGTTTTTAAATTCTGAAATAAAACTGATTCAAAGTAACAACAAACAAGAAAAGAAAAGAAAAGAAAAATGTTAACGCACAATCCGTTTGTGTCCTGGAGATGAAAACACTGCTTTCGAGTTGAATAAATTCCTATTTTTTTTTTTTTAAATAGTTTTCATTATATATATAAAAAATCCACAAAGTCAGCTTCCCGTCAGTGCACCGGCACCGCGGACTGCAGCGCAGCGGAGGCCGAGGCAGAGAGCGCCTCTCCGGGCGCCGCGGGGCTGCTCTGTCCGGTGGCTGTCTGCGGGGATGTGGGGCTCAGAGACTGGGGAGAGTTTGCCAGGAAGGCCGGGATGTGTGTGTGCAGCCCCGGCGGGAGCCCCGGCATGGAGGCCGGGGTGGCTTTAATGGGCACGGGGATGGCGGGAAGAGTCTGCCCGCCGTGGCACAGCGACTTGAGCGGCATGTACGCGGAGTACTCCGCCGCGCTGTCCATCATTCCGGAGCCGTACATGTGCGGCCAGGCCGGGGGCAGCTGGCTGTGCAGCGGCGGGTATCCCGCAGAGGAAAAGGCCGCCAACCCGCCCGGCATCTTGTACTCTCTGGCGATGATGTTCTCTATGGCGAAAGGGTGTTTGAAGCCGGACGGCTGCGACACGGAGCTGTACCCGCCCGGCATGTGTGGAAGCGGTAGGTGCCCGGCGGAGGCCGCGGCGTGCAGCGCGCTGAGCCGCAGCTTGGCCTGCTGCTGCTGCTGCTGCTGCTGCAGGAAGAGAGCCGCGTCCTGCGGCTTTGTGGCAGCCAGCGGGTCTGTCACCTGCATGCCACCCACTTTAAATCGCTTCCGGCGTCGCAGGAAACTCCCGTTCTCAAACATGTCTCCGCAGCTCGGGTGCAGAGCCCAGAAGCTGCCCTTCCCGGGCTGGTCCGGTCTGCGCGGGATCTTTATGAAGCAGTCGTTGAAGGAGAGGTTGTGCCGCAGGGAGTTCTGCCAGCGCTGCGTGTTCTCCCGGTAGTACGGGAACCGGTCCATGATGAACTTGTAGATGTCGCTGAGGGGGAGCATCTTCTCCGGGCAGCTCTGGATGGCCATGGCCGTGAGGGAGATGTAGGAGTAGGGAGGCTTCTGGTCGCTGTACGTGTTCCTCCCCGGCCGAGGCATTTTATTCTGCTGAACAGGTGTGTGCAGAAACTCTTTCCCCCCACCTCCGCTCAAGTTGAGCGGTCTGTGAAGTTAAATGTGGCCGAGAAAAGTGGCTACGGTTCCGGTGCTTTCAGCTGCTGTTGCAGGTAAGTTTCCCCGACACAAAGTGGCTGTCATGCGGCAACAACAGCTAACTTTAGACACCAAAAGGATGGACTAATGAGAGGCAAAACTTGTGCAGGAATTTCTTTTACGTTTTTTCGACATAAGTGTTTAAAAATGCCTAAAAGTTTAGTTTAAAAAAAAATGTCTTGCATGTCCAGTTATCACAGAGAAGTAGGC
>NC_053114.1:46037018-46062018 GCF_010015445.1 Perca fluviatilis | reverse complement strand
ACTGCACACAGAGACCATGGAGAGAAACATTCAGTTCTAGTTCATCACATAAGCTTTTAATTTAAACCTTCAAAGCAAATGTAACAATTTATGCAACAAATGCAATGCATTGTCATTAACAGGTTTTGCATGATATCGTACGAAAACATATTTGTATAATACAGTATCCTACGAAACTAGGAGATCGCTGACCAGGCAGTTAAGATCATAGAAAAGTTAAATTAAAATAACAATACCTGTTTCCTGGGTGAAAGTCTTGTGTTTTCTCCTTAACTTCTTCAGGACATGAACACCTGTTTCCTGGGTGAAAGTCTTGTGTTTTCTCCTTAACTTCTTCAGGACATGAACACCTGTTTCCTGGGTGAAAGTCTTGTGTTTTCTCCTTAACTTCTTCAGGACATGAACACCTGTTTCCTGGGTGAAAGTCTTGTGTTTTCTCCTTAACTTACTTCCAAGACATGAACACCTGTTTCCTGGGTGAAAGTCTTGTGTTTTCTCCTTAACTTCTTCAGGACGTGAACACCTGTTTCCTGGGTGAAAGTCTTGTGTTTTCTCCTTAACTTCTTCGGGACGTGAACACCTGTTTCTTGGGTGAAAGTCTTGTGTTTTCTCCTTAACTTCTTCAGGACGTGAACACCTGTTTCCTGGGTGAAAGTCTTGTGTTTTCTCCTTAACTTCTTCAGGACATGAACACCTGTTTCCTGGGTGAAAGTCTTGTGTTTTCTCCTTAACTTCTTCAGGACATGAACACCTGTTTCCTGGGTGAAAGTCTTGTGTTTTCTCCTTAACTTCTTCAGGACATGAACACCTGTTTCCTGGGTGAAAGTCTTGTGTTTTCTCCTTAACTTCTTCCAAGACATGAACACCTGTTTCCTGGGTGAAAGTCTTGTGTTTTCTCCTTAACTTCTTCAGGACATGAACACCTGTTTCCTGGGTGAAAGTCTTGTGTTTTCTCCTTAACTTCTTCAGGACGTGAACACCTGTTTCCTGGGTGAAAGTCTTGTGTTTTCTCCTTAACTTCTTCAGGACGTGAACACCTGTTTCCTGGGTGAAAGTCTTGTGTTTTCTCCTTAACTTCTTCAGGACATGAACACCTGTTTCCTGGGTGAAGTCTTGTGTTTTCTCCTTAACTTCTTCAGGACATGAACACCTGTTTCCTGGGTGAAAGTCTTGTGTTTTCTCCGCAACTTCTTCCGGGACATGAACACCTGTTTCCTGGGTGAAAGTCTTGTGTTTTCTCCTTAACTTCTTTCGGACATGAACACCTGTTTCCTGGGTGAAATGCTTGTTTTTTCTCCTTAACTTCTTCAGGACATGAACACCTGTTTCCTGGGTGAAAGTCTTGTGTTTTTCTCCTTAACTTCTTCAGGACATGAACACCTGTTTCCTGGGTGAAAGTCTTGTGTTTTCTCCTTAACTTCTTCAGGACATGAACACCTGTTTCCTGGGTGAAAAGTCTTGTGTTTTCTCCTTAACTTCTCCAGGACGTGAACACCTGTTTCTTGGGTGAAAGTCTTGTGTTTTCTCCTTAACTTCGGGACGTGAACACCTGTTTCTTGGGTGAAAGTCTTGTGTTTTCTCCTTAACTTCTCCAGGACATGAACACCTGTTTCCTGGGTGAAAGTCTTGTGTTTTCTTCTTAACTTCTTTAGGACATGAACACCTGTTTCCTGGGTGAAACGCTTGTGTTTTCTCCTTATCTTCTTCCAGGACATGAACACCTGTTTGCTGGGTGAAAGTCTTGTGTTTTCTCCTTAACTTCTCCAGGACATGAACACCTGTTTCCTGGGTGAAAGTCTTGTTTTCTTCTTAACTTCTTTAGGACATGAACACCTGTTTCCTGGGTGAAACGCTTGTGTTTTCTCCTTAACTTCTTCCAGGACATGAACACCTGTTTACTGGGTGAAAGTCTTGTGTTTTCTCCTTAACTTCTTCAGGACATGAACACCTGTTTCCTGGGTGAAAGTCTTGTGTTTTCTCCTTAACTTCTTCAGGACATGAACACCTGTTTGCTGGGTGAAAGTCTTGTGTTTTCTCCTTAACTTCTTCCAGGACGTGAACACCTGTTTCTTGGGTGAAAGTCTTGTGTTTTCTCCTTAACTTCTTCGGGACGTGAACACCTGTTTCTTGGGTGAAAGTCTTGTGTTTTCTCCTTAACTTCTCCAGGACATGAACACCTGTTTCCTGGGTGAAAGTCTTGTGTTTTCTCCTTAACTTCTTCAGGACATGAACACCTGTTTCCTGGGTGAAAGTCTTGTGTTTTCTCCTTAACTTCTTCAGGACATGAACACCTTTCCAGACAGATATGTATGAATGCTTCATGAGAACAGGCTGAATTATTTTGCATATTTTCCATCAGTTTTCACTGATTTGTTTTTCTAAAACATGATGATGTTTAAAGATCAGAATGAGCTGCAGCATCGAGGACCGTGACAAGCCCCACCTACGAATTACTGTGTGTGTGTGTGTGTGTGTGTGTGTGTGTGTGTGTGTGTGTGTGTGTGTGTGTGTCTGTGTTTAAAATGCAGAGTAGCGGCTGTGGTAGAGGTGCTTCAGCACGCTTCTCATCATCCCCCGACACTTGAGCTGGAGCAGAGTTAGAGAGGAGGATGACCACACACACACACAAACGCATACACACACACACACACACACACACGCATACACATACACATACACACATACACACACACCAACGCATACACACACACAAACACACACACACGCATACACACACATACACACACATACACACACATACACACACAGACAGACACACACACATACATACACATACATACACACACACATACATACACATACACACACACATACACACACACAGACAGACACACACACACACACACACACACACACACACACACACATACATACACATACACATACAAACACACATACACATACACACACAAAGAGACACAAACACACACACACACAAACAAAGAGACACACACACACACACACACAAAGAGACACACACACACACACAAAGAGACACACACACATACACACACAGACAGACACACACACATACATACACATACATACACACACACACACACAAAGAGACACACACACACACATACACACACACAGACACACACACACACAAACAGACACACACACACATACACACACACAGACAGACACACACACATACAGTACAGGCCAAAAGTTTGGACACACCTTCTCATTCAATGCGTTTCCTTTTTATTTTCATGACTATTTACATTGTAGATTCTCACTGAAGGCATCAAAACTATGAATGAACACATATGGAATTATGTACTTAACAAAAAAGTGTGAAATAACTGAAAACATGTCTTATATTTTAGATTCTTCAAAGTAGCCAACCTTTGCTTTTTTTGATAACTCTGCAAACCCTTGGTGTTCTCTCAATGAGCTTCATGAGGTAATCACCTGAAATGGTTTTACCTTCACAGGTGTGCTTTGTCAGGGTTCATTAGTGGAAGTTTTTCCCTTATTAATAAAAAAAAGCAAAGGGTGGCTACTTTGAAGAATCTAAAATATAAGACATGTTTTCAGTTATTTCATACTTTTTTGTTAAGTACATAATTAGAAGTAGAACATCGTGGCTATAGAAGTAGAACATCGTGCATATAGAAGTAGAAAGTCGTGGCTATAGAAGTAGAACATCGTGGATATAGAAGTAGAACATCGTGGATATAGAAGTAGAACATCGTGGCAATAGAAGTAGAACGTCGTGGCTATAGAAGTAGAACATCGTCTCTATAGAAGTAGAACGTCGTGGCTATAGAAGTAGAACGTCGTGGCTATAGAAGTAGAACATCGTGGATATAGAAGTAGAACATCGTGGCTATAGAAGTAGAACGTCGTGGCTATAGAAGTAGAACATCGTGGCTATAGAAGTAGAACGTCGTGGCTATAGAAGTAGAACATCGTGGCTATAGAAGTAGAACATCGTGGCTATAGAAGTAGAACATCGTGGCTATAGAAGTAGAACGTGGTGGCTATAGAAGTAGAACATCGTCTCTATAGAAGTAGAACGTCGTGGCTATAGAAGTAGAACATCGTGGCTATAGAAGTAGAACGTGGTGGCTATAGAAGTAGAACATCGTGGCTATAGAAGTAGAACGTCGTGGCTATAGAAGTAGAACGTCGTGGCTATAGAAGTAGAACATCGTGGCTATAGAGTAGGACATCGTGTATGATATAGAAGTGGAACAGCGGTGGCTATATGAAGTAGGGTCGTGGCTATAAGAGAGTGGAGCGTCTTGGCTATAGAGACATCATTGGCTATAGAGGGTAGAATCAGGTAGTTTGGTGTGACTTGGCTATAGAAGTGGACATCGTGGCTATATAAGTGGAAGCGTGGCTATAGAAGTGGGGTCAGAGTGGCTATAGAGTGGACATCGTGGATATAGAGATGTATTGATATAGAAGTGACTGTTGGTAAGAGTAGACATGTGGCTATAGAGTGAGAACGAGTGGCTATAGAGTAGGAACATTGTGGTAAGTAGAACGTGCTATATGTAGTCGTGGTATAAGTGGTGGTATAAATTAGACTTGTGTAAGAAGTAGAACTGTCTATAGGAACATCGTGAATGGTGGAATCGTTGTATAGAGTAGAAGTCGTGCTATATAGAAGTGGAATGCGTGGCTATAGAAGTAGAACATGTGATATAGAGTGAGAGTTGTATAAGAGATTTCTTAAGGACTGTTGCTATAGAAGTGGAATGTTTATAGAAGTGGGAACATGTGGTAAGAGTAGAACATCGTGTATATAGAGTAGAGACATGTGGTATAAGTAGAGTGGTGTATAGAGTAGAGTGTGGCTATAGAAGTGGGAGTGGTTATAAGAGTAAGTTTGTGTTAGAGTAGACATGTTAGTAGAATAGTTGATTAGGTAGAACATGTGAAGAAGTGGACGCGGTTGGTATAGAAGTGGACATCGGGATGAGTGGGCATGTGTATGGAAGTGGACGTCGTGGTAGAAGTAGAACTGCTGTGGTTAGAAGTAGAAATTTTGGTATAGAGTAGAACATGTTGTTTAGAGGCATGTGTGTTATAGAGAGTGTTGTATGAAGGTTGTGTATAGAGAGTGGATTTGTATAAGTAGTGGTGGAGTGGAAGTTTTGAGTGAAATGGGTTAAGTAGAACATTAGTAGAGTGGTGTATAGAGTGGAGACGTGGTGGTATAAGAGTTTATAAGTGGAATTTATAAAGTGGACATGTGTTTATAGAGTAGAAGTGTTATAGAAGTGTAACATTTGGTATAGAGTCGAGACATGTGGCTATAGAAGTAGACGTAGTTCTATAGAAGTGGGAACATGTAGTATATATAGAGTAGAAACGTGTGTGTATAGAGGAAGTGGGAGAGCGTGAGTGGCTATAGAAGTGGGAAACGTGTGGCTATGAAGTTAGAACGTGTGGCTATAGAAGTGGGACATCGTGGTATAGAAGTAGAGACATGTCGTGGCTATAGAAGTAGATGGTGGCTATAGAGTGGGAACGTGCGTTGGCTATAGAAGTAGAACATCATTGGTATAGAGTGGAACGTCATGTATGAGTGAGACATGTTGGTATAGAGTGGAGACATGGGTGGTATGGAAGTAGGACATAGAAGTAGAACTTCGTGTAAGTGAGATCATTGGCAATAGAAGTAGAACATCGTGGCTATAGACTATCGTTGGACTCACCGATTAGTCGACCAATGGCTGCAGCTCTGATCCAAACCTCTCTGAGCATTTGCCTCAAAAGAAAACCACGAGCCATGCAGCGCCTGCAGCAGCCAATGACTGAGCAGTAAACTTCAAAGTGAGCAGGGTGACCCGGTGTGTGTTTCACCGAGTTCGCCGAGGCTCCAATTTGTGACGGATTAATGCCCCTACCCCCGACCCCTCCTACCCCCCGACCCCCCTACCCTCACCCCCACCGCGCCCCATCGTGGCATTTATATGTGATAAAGAGGTGGTGCCACTTAATGTGTCATGGCCGTTACCTCCCAGCACGCCTCCTCTCCCCCCCTCCCTCGGTGGCCTCCTTTAGAGCTGCTGATCTATCAGGAGGACAACCAAAATCTCTCAATTACCCTGTTTCAATATGGGGGGGGGGTGGGTGTTCCTATCTACCCCCCCTCCCTGTGTCCGGGGTGCTTCAATATTTTATACACTTTCTATTTACACATTTAAGCATAGGCGTAATTTACAATTACACAATTACAATTTATTCAACGTTTGTGGGTGAAATGTCAAAAAAAAAATAATAATTGTTGACAATTATTTTATTTATTTACTTATTTTTTGACCTTTTTGTCACTTTTTTCAACAACAAAAAATATGGGTCAAATTTTTTTTTTTTTTTTAATTGCCGCCTTCTTCGATTTTATTGGACATTTTTTAAAATGTTTTTGTCGCCTTCTTTCATTTTTTTTAATTTTTTTTTTAAAGTCTTTTCAAGTTTTTCATTGATTAATTGTTTTGACGTTTTTTGGGGACATTTTTCAATTTTTTTCATTTTTTTTTTTTACCTTTTTCGTTGCTTTAAAAATAAAATTAAAATGTGTATCAATTTTTTTTTTTAAATGTCCCGCCTTTTTTGATTTCATTGGACTTTTTTTTTTTTAAATGTTCTCGTCTTCTTTCAGGCTTTTTTATTTTTAAATTCTTTTTTAAGTCTTTGACATCATGAGGAGCCCTCAGGCCTTTTCTAAAAATGAAAATTGAATATTGATATTATCTGTTTCCCACCTTGTTAAGTCATTGTTGATAATTATTGTGAGAAATCCTTAACATGATCAGTGTCTTCACATAGATGAGCATCATTAATAATCATATATAACTATAATTGACATTAATAATCATATATAACTATCATTAATCATTAATAATCATATATAACTATCATTAATCATTAATAATCATATATAACTATCATTGACATTAATAATCATATATAACTACATATATACAGTTCAGTGTGTGTGTGTGTGTGTGTGTGTGTGTCTATGTGTGTGTGTGTGGGTGTGTTTGTGTGTATTTATGTATGTGTGTGTATATATGTGTGTATGTGTTTGTGTGTGTGTATGCGTGTGTGTGTGTGTATTTATGCACGTGTATGTGTGTGTGTCTATGTCTGTGTGTGTGTGTTTTATGTATGTGTGTGTATGTGTGTGTGTGTGTGTGTTTTGTGTTATTAATGCATGTGTAATGTGTGTGTGTTTATGTGTGTGTGTGTGTTGTTGTGTATGTGTGTGTATATGTGTGTGTGTGTGTGTTGTATGTGTGTGTATGTGTATGTGTATGTGTGTGTGTGTTGTGTTTATGTGTGTGTCTATGTGTGTGTGTATATGTGTGTATGTGTATGTATGTATGTGTATGTATATATGTGTGTGTGTATGTGTATGTATGTGTGTGTATGTGTATGTGTATGTATATATGTATGTGTGTGTGTGTGTATTGTGTATGTGTGTGTGTGTATGTGTATGTGTGTGTGTGTGTATGTGTGTGTGTATTTATGTGTGTGTGTGTATGTGTGTGAGTGTATGTGTGTGTGTGTGTGTGTGTGTGTGTGTGTGTGTGTGTGTGTGTGTGTGTGTGTCTGTGTCTATGTGTATATATAACTAAAGGCAAACTGAGCACATTTCTTATTTCAGAAGAGTGTATCAAACTGGTAGCCCTTCGTATGACTCAATACCCATGAAGTAGCTCTCAGTTTCACAAAGGTTGGTGACCCCTGCCCTATAGAGTTGTAGATCTCACCCCCCCCCCCCTCTCCCACCCCCCCAATGTTGACCCCAAAGTTACGCCCTTGCATTTAAGCCAGCTATACAGTTCAGCTTCTTTAGCATTCACACGCATTTTCTGCAGGAAATGCATTTTCATATTCAGATTAATTAATTTATCATAGTCCTATCGAAAATGAAAAGACTGTTCTCCACGCAGTAAAATACAGCTATCATACATACGGTAAGTACATGAGTAAATATGGATTTAGATTTAGAAAAGCGACACGAAATTGTCAAGAAAATACTCGAAAAAGAGCAAAAAACAAATAAAGTGAGAAATGTCGGAAAAGGAAATTACAGTGTTTTTATACGACATTATATTGACTACCTTCATAGTCAAACTAAATGAATTATTAGAAAAAACTCTGCGTTAAAAAGTCCAAAGCGCAGTCCCGTTCTGTCTGTAAGAGACAGCTTCTTCGCTCTGTGTTTTTTTTTTTGCTTCTGTGAAGCCGGGGGTTCGATTCCCCTGCAGCGAGTCCGTGTTCAGCAGGCGCGCGTCTGCTCGCGCTCCAGTGGCCCTCGCTGTTCGGGAGGCGATGGCTGCAATTAAACCGCTGATTAAGCAAACTAAAGGCTGATTAGTAAACGAGCGGGAGAGACGCTAATTAGAGAGGCGATCGGCGAATGAGGCGCCAGCGCTCGTTAAGAGATGATTGCTCCACCGGGCTGCCGTGGCGACACAGAAACCGTGACATCGTTCCACCGGCTGGGATGTAACTACGTACATTTAGATATGAAGCATTTGAAGATACTCCAGGAAATGACATCATAATAAGCAAAAAATGTAGAGTTCAAAGCAGTGTCATACTGTGTGTGTGTGTGTTTGTGTGTGTGTATGTGTGTATGTGTATTTGTGTGTGTGTGTGTGTGTGTGTTATGTGCGTGTAATGTGTGTCTATGTGTGTGTGTGTATGTATGTTGTGTGTGTTTGTATGTGTGTGTGTGTGTGTGTGTGTGTGTATGTGTGTGTGTGTGTGTGTGTGTGTATTTATGCATGTGTATGTGTGTGTGTGTGTGTTATGTGTGTGTGTGTGTGTATGTGTGTGTGTGTGTGTGTGTGTGTGTGTGTGTGTGTGTGTGTGTATATATGTGTGTGTGTATATGTGTGTGTATGTATATGTGTGTTGTATATATGTGTATGTGTGTGTGTATGTGTTTGTATATGTGTATGTATATGTATGTATGTTTTTATTTTTATTTGTAATATGTTGTGTATTTGTTTTATGTTATGTATATGTATGTGTATGTATGTGTATGTGTGTGTATGTTATGTATGTGTATGTATATGTATGTATATGTGTGTATATGTATGTTTGTATATGTTTATATGTGTGTGTCTGTGTGTGTGTGTGTATGTATTTATACATATGTATATTCTATGTCTATATGTTTTGTGTCTATTGTGTGTGTGTGTGTGTGTGCTGTGTGTGTGTGTGTATGTATGTGTGTGTGTGTGTATGTGTGTGTGTGTGTGTGTGTGTATTTTATGTGTATGTGTGTGTGTGTGTGTGTGTATTTATATGTGTGTGTGTGTATGTGTGTGTGTGTGTGTGTGTGTGTGTATGTGTGTGTTGTATGTGTGTATGTGTGTGTGTCTATGTGTGTGTATGTGCATGTGTATGTGTGTGTGTATGTGTGTGTGTCTATGTGTGTGTATGTGCATGTGTATGTGTGTGTGTATGTGTGTGTGTCTATGTGTGTGTATGTGCATGTGTGTGTGTATGTATGTGTGTGTCTATGTGTGTGTATGTATGTATGTGCATGTGTATGTGTGTGTGTGTGTATGTGTGTGTGTCTATGTGACTGTGAGTGCTGATACTACTGACTCTGACCTCCCATAATGCTCCCTGCTCTGCCGTTTTATGTCCCACGTTCCTTCCTAAACGCAGCCAATCGAGTGAATCCCACCCATGAATATCACTCGGGATATCACCTCTCAACATTTGGGGCCAGGGCCGAATTATTCCGTTTGCTCGGACCTGGATGCCACTTAGATGCGAAAGTAATCCAGCGTGCTGTAACTCAATTAAATGTCTCCCGAGTGGGAGTTACGGTGGGACCAATGGGAGCTCTCATGCCCCCGAGTCCTCCTGATGTTGCACTTCTGCAGCGCCATTAAACGTTTCAGAGTCTGTAATGAGAAGAGACAGCCGTCTGTCCTCCGGCGGCAGGTTTGGGGGGTAACTCTGCACTCGTTACCGCTCAGATGAACTTTTAGGGCACAGCAGGGTGTAGTAGGACACAGCAGGGTGCAGTAGGAGACAGCAGGGTGTAGTAGGAGACAGCAGGGTGTAGTAGGAGACAGCAGGGTGTAGTAGGACACTGCAGGGTGTAGTAGGACACAGCAGGGTGTAGTAGGACACAGCAGGGCGTAGTAGGAGACAGCAGGGTGTAGTAGGACACAGCAGGGTGTAGTAGGACACAGCAGGGTGTAGTAGGACACTGCAGGGCGTAGTAGGACACAGCAGGGTGTATTAGGACACTGCAGGGCGTAGTAGGACACAGCAGGGCGTAGTAGGAGACAGCAGGGTGTAGTAGGACACTGCAGGGTGTAGTAGGACACAGCAGGGTGTAGTGGGGCACTGCAGGGTGTAGTGGGACACTGCAGGATGTAGTAGGACACAGCAGGGTGCAGTAGGACACAGCAGGGCGTAGTAGGGCACTGCAGGGTGTAGTAGGACACTGCAGGGTGTAGTAGGACACTGCAGGGTGTAGTGGGGCACTGCAGGGTGTAGTAGGACACTGCAGAGCGTAGTAGGACACAGCAGGGTGCAGTAGGACACAGCAGGGCGTAGTAGGACACAGCAGGGCGTAGTAGGGCACAGCAGGGTGTAGTAGGACACTGCAGGGTGTAGTAGGACACAGCAGGGTGTAGTGGGGCACAGCAGGGTGTAGTAGGACACAGCAGGACACAGCAGGACGTAGTAGGTAGTAGTGGGACACAGCAGGGTGTAGTGGGACACAGCAGGGTGTAGTAGGACACAGCAGGGTGTAGTAGGGCACAGGGTGTAGTAGGGACGCGTAGTAGGCACGGTGTAGTAGGCCCGTAGTAGCTGCAGGTGTAGTAGGACCAGCAGGGTGTAGTAGGAAACTGGGTGTAGTAGGACCTGCAGGCGTGTGAGACAGCGGGAGTAGTAGGAGACAGCGGGTAGTAGGACACAGCAGGGTGTAGTAGGACACAGCAGGGCGTAGTAGGACACTGCAGGGTGTAGTAGGACACAGCAGGGTGTAGTAGGAAACTGCAGGGTGTAGTAGGACACTGCAGAGCGTAGTAGGAGACAGCAGGGTGTAGTAGGACACTGCAGGGTGTAGTAGGACACAGCAGGGTGTAGTAGGACACAGCAGGGCGTAGTAGGACACTGCAGGGTGTAGTAGGACACTGCAGGGTGTAGTAGGACACAGCAGGGTGTAGTAGGACACTGCAGGGTAGTAGGACACTGCAGGGTGTAGTAGGAGACAGCAGGGTGTAGTAGGACACAGCAGGGTGTAGTAGGACACTGCAGGGCGTAGTAGGACACAGCAGGGTGTAGTAGGACACTGCAGGGCGTAGTAGGACACAGCAGGGCGTAGTAGGAGACAGCAGGGTGTAGTAGGACACTGCAGGGTGTAGTAGGACACAGCAGGGTGTAGTGGGGCACTGCAGAGTGTGAGTGGGACACTACAGGATTAGTAGGACACAACGGGGTGTAGGACACACAGAGTGTAACTCGGTGTAGAACTTGTGCCTGGGTAGTGGCCTATGTAGTAGACCTGGTAGTAGGACCAGGGTGCGGGACACAGTATAGACCGCAGTAGTAGCCAAGGTGTAGTGAACTGAGGGTGTAGTAGACCAGCAGGGTGTAGTGGGGGCACAGCAGGTGTAGTAGGACACGACACAAGTGGTAGGTAGTAGTGACACAGCGGAGTGGACACAGCGTAGACCCGGTGTAGTGGACACTGTAGTAGGAAACTACAGGGGTGCAGTGGGACACTACGGCGTAGTGGACGTGGGTTGATGTAGAGGCAGCTAGTAGGCCTGAGGTAGTGCCGGCGTAGTAGACCACGGAGTAGGGGTAGCGGTGGTAGCCAGCGGGTGTGGGACGCGTGTAGTGGCACTGGGTAGTAGCTGGGTGTAGGTCTACAGGGGTGAGTGGGCACTGCAGGATGTAGTGGCACCCGGTTCGGTGGCAAGGGGGTGAGTGGTGGCGGTGTGTAGTGGCGAGAGGACAGGTTGACTAGGGCGTAGAGACAGAGGGGTAGTAGACACAAATTGTAGTGGGGGGGTAGTGCCCCCTATATATGGGTTAGGTTGGAGACCCCAGGGGTAGAACCGTAGGCCAGGGCTGAGGTGTGGAGTGGGCTGGGCCTGGGCCGGGGGCCAGTGTTGCCAGGTGTAGTGCTGAGCCAGTATGTGGCAAGGGTGGACCGTGGGGTGAGGGTACCCGGTGGTGAGAGGGGGTAGTGGACAAGGGGTAGTGGTGACACGTAGTCCGGTGGTGCAGGTTGAGGTGGTGTGTGGGAGGTAGAACAGGTTTGGGGGGTGGTAGGAGGAGTAGGGGAGTGTTGGGTGGGGTAGCTGAGTGTGGTGGCAGTATGCCGAGGGTGGAACGTAAGTGGGACACAGGTAGTAGGAGACAGGGCGTAGTAGGGGACAGCGGGTGTGTGGGACCGGGGTAGTAATTAGCAGGTGTAGTAGGAGACGCGTTAGTGCCGGGTAGTGAGGGGGATGTAGCGGGTGGGAGCGGGTGTGGTGGGGTAGGGGTAGTGGAGAGGAGTAGGGATGCCTGTGGCCGTGTGAGGATGTAGAGGTGTAGTAGGAACACGGGTAGTGGACACGTGTAACACAGTGAGTAGGAGCCTTAGTGCCAGGGTAGTAGGAAGCGGTTAGTAGACCAGCGGTAGTAGGGAGCTTTGTAGGGACAGCGGGTGTAGTAGGAACAGGACGTAAGTAGGACCAGCAGCGTGGTAAGGACCACAGGGGGCGTGGTAGGAGACAGAGGTGGGAACAGAGGGCGTAGTGGAGACGGGGATAGACACAGCGGTAGTAGGGAGACAGCGGGTGTAGTAGGACACAGCAGGGCGTAGTGGGGCACAGCAGGGTGTAGTAGGACGTAGTAGGACACAGCAGGGTGTAGTGGGACCCAACGGGGCGTAGTGGCACAGCAGGGTGTAGTGGGACACAGCAGGGGTGTAGGATGTAGCAGGGTAGTAGGACGCAGGTGTGGGACACAGCAGAGTAGGACACAGCAGGGTGCAGTAGGACACAGCAGGGTGTAGTAGGATGTAGCAGGGTGTAGTAGGAGACAGCAGGGTGTAGTGGGACACAGCAGGGCGTTGTAGGACACAGCAGGGTGTAGTAGGATGTAGCAGGGTGTAGTAGGAGACAGCAGGGTGTAGTGGGACACAGCAGGGTGTAGTAGGACACAGCAGGTGTAGTAGGGAGCGGCGTGGTACAACAGGGGTGTAGTAGGCACTGTAGTAGTAGGAGACAGCAGGGTGTAGTGGGAGACAGCAGGGTGTGTAGGAGACGGGGGTGTAGTAGGAGACAGAGGGGTAGTAGGAGACAGCAGGAGTGTAGTAGGAGACAGAGGGTAGTAGGAGACAGCAGGGTAGTAGTAGGACACAGCAGAGGCGTGAGTAGGAGACAATAGGGGTGAGTGGACACATGGAAGATTAGTAGGGACAGCAGGGTGTAGTAGGAGACAGCAGGGCGTAGTAGGACACAGCAGGGTGTAGTAGGACACAGCAGGGCGTAGTAGGAGACAGCAGGGTGTAGTAGGACACAGAGAGTGGTTAGGGAGACAGCAGAGTAGTGGGACACAACAGGGTGTAGTGGGACACAGGGGGCGTAGTAGGACACAGCAGGGTGTAGTAGGACACACGGAGTAGTGGAACGAGAGGCATGTAGGACACAGCAGGGCGTAGTAGGACACAGCAAGGGTGGTAGGGCATCAGGGTGTAGTAGGACACAGCAGGGCGTAGTAGGACACAGCAGGGTGCAGTAGGACACTGCAGGGTGTAGTAGGACACAGCAGGGTGTAGTAGGATGTAGCAGGGCGTAGTAGGACACAGCAGGGCGCAGTAGGACACAGCAGGGTGCAGTAGGACACTGCAGGGTGCAGTAGGACACTGCAGGGTGTAGTAGGATGTAGCAGGACGTAGTAGGACACAGCAGAAAACTGCTGGGCGATAAAAACATGAGGACTCTGAGGAATAATCTCCCCAGAGCTAAGTTAGTAACACACACATGGACAGAGAGAGGAGAGTCTAAAACTATAACAGACTAACTAAGACCTGGTCCAAGGAGGACCTGAGCCAGCTCTGTAAGGGCTGGTAGATGAATCAGATGTGAGATGATGTCACACTTTAGTCTTTCTGCTAATAAGGAAGGAACACGGTTTGTTTAATTTGACTTTTTTTCTCACTTTTGCGATGTTTCTGATGCTTTTTCGTCGCCTATTCAAGGCTTTCTGTCTCTTTTCCACAGTCTTCTACTGTCTGAGGCATCAGAGTCTGATTGGCTGGGATCTAACCTCTGTGTGATTTGTCCTGAGTGACATCACAGCGCCACAGGCAGCGACCAATCACAGCCCTGTTTTTGGTTTCAGGCCTCTCCAAGTCCTTCACGCATTAAAATTGTGCATTGTGTTTGTGTGTGCGCCTGTGTGTGTGTATATGTGTGTGTGTGTGTGTGTGTGTGTGTGTGTGTGTGTGTGTGTGTGTGTGTGTGTGTGTGTGTGTGTGTGTGTGTGTGTGTGTCTGTGTGTGTGTGGTGTGTGTGTGTGTGTGTGTGTGTGTTGTCTGTGTGTGTATATGTGTGTATGTGTGTGTGTGTGTCTCTGTGTGTGTTTGTGTTGTGTGTTTTGTGTGTGTGTGTGTGTGTGTGTGTGTGTATGTGTGTGTTTGTGTGTGTCTGTGTGTGTGTCTCTGTGTGTGTTTGTGTGTGTGTCTCTCTGTGTGTTTGTGTGTGTTTGTGTGTGTATGTGTGTGTATGTGTGTGTGTGTATGTGTGTGTATTTATGCATGTGTATGTGTGTGTATGTGTGTGTATTCATGTATGTACTGGATGTGATCTAACCTCCGCGTGATTTGTCCTGAGTGACATCACAGCGCCACAGGCGGCGAACCAATCACAGCCCTGTTTTTGGTTCCAGGCCTCATTATAACTAACGGCAGTCTGGAGCGCCGCTACAAGCCTCTCCAAGCCCTTCACGCATTAAAAGCCGTTTGGCATCTGGGCGTGCCGAGCGTGCAGCGCCACCACCGTACAGATCTCTGAATATTTAATTAATAATTAGTCGTGTGATTCCTCCTCGGGAGATATTACCCCTCAAACTGCCGTGCGAATGTAATTATTAGCGGCCTTTTTGTTTCCCCTGTCGACTGCGCTCATTACTGTCAGGATTGATGTAACGTAAACTTCATTAAAAATTAAAGTGGGCTCCTTTAATTACGCGCCCGCCCTCGCCGACGCCAGAATTAGCCAACTCAGTGATGTGCAAATGAGAGCATTATTTAAGAAACATGCTGGAAGTGGTTATGCTAATTCGCCGGGGGTTTCACAGTGGCAGACCTCTCCGCATATTCATTAAACGCTCGATGCAAATTTAATGCGGGGCCGCCTTAGTAATGCCTTGTTAATTTATTCAGATTTATTGAGTAAGACTTGTAAAAAGTAGCACTTTAATTAGCCCATCTCCTCGGTGATCGCTGAGCTTTTAAAAAAAAAAAAAAAAAAAGCACATCGGGTTTAAAGGAGGGATGTTCGCTGCACTTATGTAGAGAGAAATCACTTAGACGCGCGTTCCCGGGAGGAGGAAACGGGCTCTAATGGCTGAAATCGCGCCGCAGACAGTCTGGGTAAAGGACCTGACAGCAGTACTTGAGTGAAAGTACAAGTATCTGTAGTAAATAATAAGGTGAGATATACTTTATTGTCCCTGAAGGGAACTCTGTCCGTTCCGCAGCTTTACAAAGACCACACAAAATACAGAAAATAAGCATCTCTCAACACATAACATGCTCTCACATACATTAGACAGGTCCCTATATAGTAATGCTCTCACATACATTAGACAGGTCCCTATATAGTAATGCTCTCATATACATTAGACAGGTCCCTATATAGTAATGCTCTCATATACATTAGACAGGTCCCTATATAGTAATGCTCTCACATACATTAGACAGGTCCCTATATAGTAATGCTCTCATATACATTAGACATGTCCCTATATAGTAATGCTCTCATATACATTAGACAGGTCCCTATATAGTAATGCTCTCACATACATTAGACAGGTCCTTATATAGTAATGCTCTCATATACATTAGACAGGTCCCTATATAGTAATGCTCTCATATACATTAGACAGGTCCCTATATAGTAATGCTCTCACATACATTAGACAGGTCCCTATATAGTAATGCTCTCACTTACATTAGACAGGTCCCTATATAGTAATGCTCTCATATACATTAGACATGTCCCTATATAGTAATGCTCTCACATACATTAGACAGGTCCCTATATAGTAATGCTCTCACATACATTAGACATGTCCCTATATAGTAATGCTCTCACATACATTAGACAGGTCCCTATATAGTAATGCTCTCACATACATTAGACATGTCCCTATATAGTAATGCTCTCACATACATTAGACAGGTCCCTATATAGTAATGCTCTCATATACATTAGACAGGTCCCTATATAGTAATACTCTCACATACATTAGACAGGTCCCTATATAGTAATGCTCTCATATACATTAGACAGGTCCCTATATAGTAATACTCTCATATACATTAGACAGGTCCCTATATAGTAATACTCTCATATACATTAGACAGGTCCCTATATAGTAATACTCTCATATACATAAGACAGGTCCCTATATAGTAATGCTCTCATATACATTAGACAGGTCCCTATATAGTAATGCTCTCACATACATTAGACAGGTCCCTATATAGTAATGCTCTCATATACATTAGACAGGTCCCTATATAGTAATGCTCTCATATACATTAGACAGGTCCCTATATAGTAATACTCTCATATACATTAGACAGGTCCCTATATAGTAATGCTCTCATATACATTAGACAGGTCCCTATATAGTAATACTCTCATATACATTAGACAGGTCCCTATATAGTAATGCTCTCACTTACATTAGACAGGTCCCTATATAGTAATGCTCTCATATACATTAGACAGGTCCCTATATAGTAATGCTCTCACTTACATTAGACAGGTCCCTATATAGTAATGCTCTCATATACATTAGACAGGTCCCTATATAGTAATACTCTCATATACATTAGACAGGTCCCTATATAGTAATGCTCTCATATACATTAGACAGGTCCCTATATAGTAATGCTCTCATATACATTAGACAGGTCCCTATATAGTAATGCTCTCACTTACATTAGACAGGTCCCTATATAGTAATGCTCTCATATACATTAGACAGGTCCCTATATAGTAATGCTCTCATATACATTAGACAGGTCCCTATATAGTATTGCTCTCATATACATTAGACAGGTCCCTATATAGTAATGCTCTCATATACATTAGACAGGTCCCTATATAGTAATGCTCTCATATACATTAGACATGTCCCTATATAGTAATGCTCTCACATACATTAGACAGGTCCCTATATAGTAATGCTCTCATATACATTAGACATGTCCCTATATAGTAATGCTCTCATATACATTAGACAGGTCCCTATATAGTAATGCTCTCATATACATTAGACAGGTCCCTATATATGTAATGCTCTCAATACATTAGACAGGTCCCTATATAGTAATGCTCTCATATACATTAGACAGGTCCCTATATAGTAATGCTCTCACATACATTAGACAGGTCCCTATATAGTAATGCTCTCATATACATTAGACAGGTCCCTATATAGTAATGCTCTCATATACATTAGACAGGTCCCTATATAGTAATGCTCTCATATACATTAGACAGGGTCCTATATAGTAATGCTCTCATATACATTAGACAGGTCCCTATATAGTAATGCTCTCATATACATTAGACAGGTCCCTATATAGTAATGCTCTCATATACATTAGACAGGTCCCTATATAGTAATGCTCTCACATACATTAGACAGGTCCCTATATAGTAATGCTCTCATATACATTAGACAGGTCCCTATATAGTAATACTCTCACATACATTAGACAGGTCCCTATATAGTAATGCTCTCATATACATTAGACAGGTCCCTATATAGTAATGCTCTCATATACATTAGACAGGTCCCTATATAGTAATGCTCTCATATACATTAGACAGGTCCCTATATAGTAATGCTCTATATACATTAGACAGGTCCCTATATAGTAATGCTCTCATATACATTAGACAGGTCCTATATATAGTAATGCTCTCATATACATTAGACAGGTCCCTATATAGTAATGCTCTCATATACATTAGACAGGTCCCTATATAGTAATGCTCTCACATACATTAGACAGGTCCCTATATAGTAATGCTCTCATATACATTAGACAGGTACCTATATAGTAATGCTCTCATATACATTAGACAGGTCCCTATATAGTATTGCTCTCATATACATTAGACAGGTCCCTATATAGTAATGCTCTCATATACATTAGACAGGTCCCTATATAGTAATGCTCTCATATACATTAGACAGGTCCCTATATAGTAATGCTCTCACATACATTAGACAGGTCCCTATATAGTAATGCTCTCATATACATTAGACAGGTCCCTATATAGTAATGCTCTCATATACATTAGACAGGTCCCTATATAGTAATGCTCTCATATACATTAGACAGGTCCCTATATAGTAATGCTCTCATATACATTAGACAGGTCCCTATATAGTAATGCTCTCATATACATTAGACAGGTCCCTATATAGTAATGCTCTCACATACATTAGACAGGTCCCTATATAGTAATGCTCTCATATACATTAGACAGGTCCCTATATAGTAATGCTCTCATATACATTAGACAGGTCCCTATATAGTAATGCTCTCACATACATTAGACAGGTCCCTATATAGTAATGCTCTCATATACATTAGACAGGTCCCTATATAGTAATGCTCTCATATACATTAGACAGGTCCTATATAGTAATACTCTCATATACATTAGACAGGTCCCTATATAGTAATGCTCTCATATACATTAGACAGGTCCCTATATAGTAATGCTCTCATATACATTAGACAGGTCCCTATATAGTAATGCTCTCATATACATTAGACAGGTCCCTATATAGTAATGCTCTCATATACATTAGACAGGTCCCTATATAGTAATACTCTCATATACATTAGACAGGTCCCTATATAGTAATGCTCTCATATACATTAGACAGGTCCCTATATAGTAATGCTCTCATATACATTAGACAGGTCCCTATATAGTAATGCTCTCACATACATTAGACAGGTCCCTATATAGTAATGCTCTCACTTACATTAGACAGGTACCTATATAGTAATGCTCTCATATACATTAGACAGGTCCCTATATAGTAATGCTCTCATATACATTAGACTGTTCCCTATATAGTAATGCTCTCATATACATTAGACAGGTCCCTATATAGTAATGCTCTCATATACATTAGACAGGTCCCTATATAGTAATGCTCTCATATACATTAGACATGTCCCTATATAGTAATGCTCTCACATACATTAGACAGGTCCCTATATAGTAATGCTCTCATATACATTAGACATGTCCCTATATAGTAATGCTCTCATATACATTAGACAGGTCCCTATATAGTAATGCTCTCATATACATTAGACATGTCCCTATATAGTAATGCTCTCACATACATTAGACAGGTCCCTATATAGTAATGCTCTCATATACATTAGACATGTCCCTATATAGTAATACTCTCATATACATTAGACAGGTCCCTATATAGTAATGCTCTCATATACATAAGACAGGTCCCTATATAGTAATGCTCTCATATACATTAGACATGTCCCTATATAGTAATGGTCTCATATACATTAGACAGGTCCCTATATAGTAATACTCTCATATACATTAGACAGGTCCCTATATAGTAATACTCTCATATACATAAGACAGGTCCCTATATAGTAATACTCTCATATACATTAGACATGTCCCTATATAGTAATGCTCTCATATACATTAGACATGTCCCTATATAGTAATGCTCTCATTTGTCGCTTTTTTTTCGTCATTTTTGTAGCTTTATCCTTATTTTTTGTGGCTTTCCCCAACATTTTTGTCCCATTTTTTTAGGACTTTTTTGTCGCTTTATTTATTGCTTTCTTTTTTACACTTTATATATATTTTTTTTATACTCAGTTCACAGTATTTCCTCTCCACATTGCACCGGTCCACCTGCAGCTGATCTCTGCAGTAGTTACTCTGGTGTTTGAGTCGGATCGTATATCAACTCATCAGAGTCTCTTTGCTCTATGTGTTCTCTCTGTGTTCCTCGGTGGCTTTTGGGAGGAAACAGATTGGTGAATCGGTGAATTAAACCCTCCCCAAAAAAAGCTGCAGGAAATCGTCTGAGAGAGGAATGGAACTAGACACTTTTTTGTCACTTTCTTTGCACTTCTTTGTGGCTTTTTTGACGTTTTTTGTCTATTGTTTTGACCTTTTCCATCATATTTGTTGCTTTTTTTCTACTTTCTTGTAGCTTTCTTTCAACGTCTTTTGTATTTTTGGGTCTTCTGGCTCATATATCAACACGTCAGAGTCTCTTTGCTCGGGTTTTTCTCCCTGTGTTCCTCGGCTGCTTTGCGAGGATACAGATTGGTGAATCGGTGAATTAAACCCACAGAAAAGCTGCAGGAAATCCCCGAGCACAGTCGCCTGGAAGAGAAATGGAACAACAGGCTTATTTCAATGTTTTTGTCGCTTGTTTCGTCGCTTTTTAAGATGTTTTTGTCCCCTTTTTCTACTTTCTTATGTTTTTCGGTAATGGTATTTCGTGTCTTTTGGCTCACACATGAACTCGTCAGAGTCTCTTTGCTCGTGTTTTTCTCTCTGTGTTCCTGGGCGGCTTTGGGAGGAAACAGATTGGTGAATCGGTGAATTAAACCCACAGAAAAGCTGCAGGAAATCCCCGAGCACAGTCGCCTGAGAGAGAAATGGAACAACAGGCTCCTTTAAGGTCAAGATTTGCAGTGCGAGCCGAGGCTCAGACATAAATGCTCGGTAACGCCGGCGGCTGATTGCTTCCCTCTCCAGACGAGAGCAATCTGTGGCGGGCGGTGTGTCGAGGGCCCTTGGCGGCGCCGACAGACGAGTCCTAAAGCCCGCCTCTATTACCGGGCCGAGCAGCACATTACAGTCTTAATGTTTCCTACACACGGCGCTGCTCGGGCGACCCCCCCGAGATCGCCAGACCTTTTCCTTCCCTTCCTGCAGAGACGGCCCCCTAGACTACGTGGAGTCCTCGGCAAGACTTCAGCTGGGGTCACTTCTTCTCACGATGTGGTCGTTTTTATGTAGCCGAGACAGTTCAACACTAACACAAAGCTACACAAACACAAAGCTACACAAACACAAAGCTACACAAATACAAAAGCTACACAAATACAAAAGCTACAAAGCTACACAAACACAAAAGCTACAAAAGCTACACAAACACAAAAGCTACACAAATACAAAAGCTACAAAAGCTACACAAATACAAAAGCTACACAAATACAAAAGCTACACAAATACAAAAGCTACACAAACACAAAAGCTACACAAATACAAAAGCTACAAAAGCTACACAAATACAAAAGCTACACAAATACAAAAGCTACACAAATACAAAAGCTACACAAATACAAAAGCTACACAAATACAAAAGCTACACAAATACAAAAGCTACACAAATACAAAAGCTACACAAATACAAAAGCTACACAAATACAAAAGTTACACAAATACAAAAGCTACACAAATACAAAAGCTACACAAATACAAAAGTTACACAAATACAAAAGCTACACAAACACAAAAGCTACACAAATACAAAAGCTACACAAATACAAAAGTTACACAAATACAAAAGCTACACAAATACAAAAGCTACAAAAGCTACACAAATACAAAAGCTACACAAATACAAAAGCTACAAAAGCTACACAAACACAAAAGCTACACAAATACAAAAGCTACAAAAGCTACACAAATACAAAAGCTACAAAAGCTACACAAATACAAAAGCTACAAAAGCTACACAAATACAAAAGCTACACAAATACAAAAGCTACACAAATACAAAAGCTACACAAATACAAAAGTTACACAAATACAAAAGTTACACAAATACAAAAGCTACACAAATACAAAAGCTACACAAAAGCTACAAAAGTTACACAAACACAAAAGTTACACAAATACAAAAGTTACACAAATACAAAAGTTACACAAAACAAAAGTTACACAAATACAAAAGCTACACAAACACAAAAGCTACACAAATACAAAAGCTACACAAATACAAAAGCTACACAAATACAAAAGCTACACAAATACAAAAGTTACACAAATACAAAAGTTACACAAAATACAAAAGCTACAATAAATACAAAAGCTCACACAAAAAAAAAAGTTACACAAATACAAAAAAGTTACACAAATACAAAAAGTTACACAATAAAAGTTACACAAAACAAAGTTACACAAATACAAAAGTTACACAAACAACACAAAGTTACACAAACACAAAGCTACACAAAGCCACAAAAGCCACAAACACAAAAGCTACACAAAACAAAGTACACAAATACAAAAGCTACACAAAACACAAAAGCTAGACACAAATACAAAAGTTACACAAAGCCACAAAGTTACACAACACAAAAGTTACACAAATACAAAAGTTACACAAACACAAAGCTACAGGCCACAAAAGTTACACAAACACAAAAGTTACACAAATACAAAAGTTACACAAAACACAAAAGCTACACAAAACACAAAAGTTACAAAAAATACAAAAAGCTACACAAATACAAAAGTCACATAAATACAAAGTACACAAACCGCTAGAGTAACCCAGGGGAGCTATAGAGAAACCAGGGAGCCCTAGAGAAACCCATGGCCATAGAGAAACCCAGGGAGCTCCCATAGGAGAAACCGTAGAGAAACCTGGGGGAGCTCTATAGAGAAACCTGTAGGGGGCTCTATAGAGAAAACCAGGGGAGCTCTATAGGAGAAACCTGTAGGGGGGCTATATAGAGAAACCTGTGGGGGGCTATATAGAGAAACCTGTAGGGGGAGCTATAGAGAAACCTGTAGGGGCTCTATAGAGAAACTGTGTTGGGGGGCTCTATAGAGAACCCTGTAGGGGACTATATAGAGAAACCCTGTAGGGGGCATATAGAGAAACCTGGAGGGGGGGGGGCTATATAGAGAAACCTGTAGGGGAGCTATAGAGAAACCTGTAGGGGCCTCTATAGAGAAACCTGTAGGGGACTATATATAGAGAAACCTGTAAGGGGCTATATAGAGAAACCTGTAGGGGAGCTCTATAGAGAAACCTGTAGGGGGCATATAGAGAAACCTGTGGGGAGCTCTATAGAGAAACCTGTAGGGGGGCTCTATAGAGAAACCTAGGGGGGCTCTATAGAGAACCCTAGGGGAGCTCTATAGAGAAACCTGTGGGGGGGGCTCTATAGAGAAACCAGTAGGGGGAGCCTCTATAGAGAAACCAGTAGGGGGGCCTTATAGAGAAACCTGTAGGGGGCCTCTATAGAGAAACCCTGTAGGGGGGGTTATATAGAGAAACCTGTAGGGGGAGCCTCTATAGAGAAACCTGTAGGGGGGCTCTATAGAGAAAACCGTAGGGGGGCTCTATAGAGAAACCTGTAGGGGGGCTATATAAGAGAAACCTGTAAGGGGAGCTCTATAGAGAAACCTGTAGGGGGGCTCTATAGAGAAACCAGTAGGGGAGCTCTATAGAGAAACCTGTGGGGGGCTCTATAGAGAAACCTGTAGGGGGACTATATAGAGAAACCTGTAGGGGGACTATATAGAGAAACCTGTAGGGGGCTCTATAGAGAAACCTGTAAGGGGCCTATAGAAAAACCTGTAGGGGGCTCTATAGAGAAACCTGTAGGGGGCTCTATAGAGAAACCTGTAGGGGGGCCTCTATAGAGAAAACCTGTAGGGGGCTATATAGAGAAACCTGTGGGGGGCTCTATAGAGAAACCTGTAGGGGGGCTCTATAGAAACCTGTAGGGGGCTCTATAGAGAGAAACCTGTGGGGGGCTATATAGAGAAACCTGTGGGGGGGCTCTATAGAGAAACCCAGTAGGGGGCTCTATAGAGAAACCTGTAGGGGGGCTATATAGAGAAACCTGTAGGGGGTCTATAGAGAAACCTGGGGGGGCTCTTAGAGAAACCGTTGGGGGGCCTCTATAGAGAAACCTGTGGGGGCTATATAGAGAAACCTTGTAGGGGGGCTCTATAGAGAAACCTGTAGGGGGGGTGGCTAGAGAGAAACCTGTGGGGGGACTATAGAGAAACCTGTAGGGGGGCTCTATAGAGAAACCTGTAGGGGGGGCTCTATAGAGAAACCTGCCAGCAAAAAGCCAGAAAACAGCGAAGAAATGGCCGAAACTTGGTTTTTAAAGCGCCCATTTAAAACCAAACCTACGCCTTTGGCCTTTACTCACTTATATGCTTTTATTATCACACCAGAAAGAAGAAACATGGGGAAATGAAAATACATCTTTAGACGGATGTTAGAAGTCTGTCTACTTGTATACTTTCTGTGAACACTTATTAGTTCATTTTCTTTTCTTGTCAAAGAACGCCAGCTTTGATTTCCTCTCCGTCTGAATACATATTTGCAGCAGAGACTTCCTCTCTGCTCGCCGGCGGCTAAACAAATGAAAGCCGGCCGATAAATAAGGATTCAATTATCACAAAGATTAGCGCGTGACTTTGTTTAGATATTAACTTTTAATTTGAAGGCGGTGCGGCTCTGTCCCCCGCTCGCTAATTAAATCAAAATCCTCTTCAAACACGTCGCAAAGCACAGACTCCGATTCGGGGGGGGGGGACGTTGGGAGAAAAATGGCGAGACTTCGTGTTTGAAAGTGTGTTTCCAGGGCTTAGCCGCCGCACACTTTCAATTAATTGGGAGGAAACTTCAAGGAAAGTGCAGCAGGAAAAACAATCTGCGC
>NC_053114.1:46027018-46032018 GCF_010015445.1 Perca fluviatilis | reverse complement strand
AACAACTGGAAGTAAAAGCAACGTAAACGTTGTCTCGAACCGTTAAAGGTCCCATGGCATGAAAATGTCACTTTATGAGGTTTTTTTAACATTAATGTGAGTTCCCCCAGCCTGCCTATGGTCCCCCAGTGGCTAGAAATGGTGACAGGTGTAAACCGAGCCCTGGGTATCCTGCTCTGCCTTTGAGAAAATGAAAGCTCAGATGGACCAATCTGGAATCTTCTGGAAGAGACTTCAGATACAGTATTAGGAGACCACTAAGGTCTATATAAAAGAGACTTCAGATACAGTATTAGGGGACCACTAAGGTCTATATAAAAGAGACTTCAGATACAGTATTAGGGGACCACTAAGGTCTATATAAAACAGACTTCAGATACAGTATTAGGGGACCACTAAGGTCTATATAAAAGAGACTTCAGATACAGTATTAGGGGACCACTTAGGCCTATATAAAAGAGACTTCAGATACAGTATTAGGGGACCACTAAGGTCTATATAAAAGCATCCAAAGTGCACCCTGTCATGGGACCTTTATAGTGTAAAAAAAACGTTGAAGAAAATGACGATAAGGTGACAAAAACAGCAGAAAAATCATCAAAAATGTAGCCTGGATGCCAGCCCAACTTAGCCCCGCCCACAACATTTGAGGTCGCGAAGTTCGGTCTGGACATACCAGTGGCAATACAATGTGCTTCACACAATGCAAAAGCAACGGTCAGTACATGTTGCATCAAAAGACAGGTATTCATATTCAAGGCATTCACCTTTTCAACTTCTTTCCAAGATAAAACACCAGCAGGGGTGTGAAAAAGTGCATGCATTCTGGAACCAATCATTAGCTTGTGTTTCCCTGGGGAACATTTATACTGGTGCACCTTTGTGATAGCAGGTGGTGAAATGTTTTGGTGATAAAAAGCATTTCACTGGAATTCCTTCATGGAAGAGGAGCCTCTCATTCAGACACATTCAGCTCATTTGGGATACTGGAGACGCAACCGGTAGGCACATGGACATTGTTGTGTAAAACTGTTGCCAGTTAAGTGTTTCTTTGTGTTGAGAATTAAGACCAATTGTCTAATTTGATAATTATATTTGGGGAAACAATGATTGATGGCAAGCTACTTGACAATTGTTTATTTTCATATTGTATTTGAAATGCATAGTTTCAGTTAATATACTAATACCATATTAAAGAGGCCTTTTTCAAGTTTGGGCAAAGAGCCGAAGTGTGAACCATAC
The DNA here is from genome assembly GCF_010015445.1 of Perca fluviatilis. Taxonomy (NCBI): domain Eukaryota; kingdom Metazoa; phylum Chordata; class Actinopteri; order Perciformes; family Percidae; genus Perca; species Perca fluviatilis. The sequence continues at coordinate 46,030,776 of NC_053114.1, read as the reverse complement.
ACAACTTGACAGTACATTAAAATCATAAAAACAGTACAATTAAAAGCATGAGAACAAAAACAGTAAAAGCATGAAATAAAATTAATGAAAAGAATATTAAAAGTCATTGGTCTAGCACAAGAAGTAATAATGCTTCAGTGAAGCATTAGCAGAAGGCATCTGTAAAAGTTGTGATTTAAAACTGAGTAATTTGGGCATTTTTGATGCCTTCTGGAAGTTGGTTCCAGAGGTGAACCGCATAAAGGCTAATCTGAGAGACCTAAGTGGTACGTACTGCAGAAACATGTCCAATAGATACTTTGGCCCTGTTCCACTAAGTGACTTAAACAAGCAGCAATGCTTTAAAGCGCCCATATTCTGCTCATTTTCAGGTTCATAATTGTATTTTAAGGTTGTACCAGAATAGGTTTACATGGGTTAATTTTCAAAAAAATGCCATATCTCCTGAGACCTGAGACCTGAACCTGTGTTCAGGTCTCTGTTTTAGCTACAGAGTGAGACCTCTTCTGTACTATCTTTGATTGCACTCGCACATGCTCAGTAGCTCAGATCGTAGCTCATGTCAGCTAGCTCCATAGACAGTAAAAGAAAGCCTGTTTCTCCAACTTCAGTCAGTCACAAGGATCAGGATCAGCTGGGAGACTTCTTCTAAACCAGGGAGCACATGGAAGTAGTTCTTTTGGTAGATTATGGTGAACTAGTGTGTGTTGTAGCAGTGCTTTGCTATTGAGAATGAGGTAGCATGCTAACGGTTAGCCCCCTAGCCCCCTTCGTTTCGGCACAAAATAACACCCCAAATCACCAGAAAAAGTTTTTTTTTTTCATAATATGGGCATTTTAAAGTCAACCCTGTAACTTACTGGAAGCCAGTGCAGGGATTTCAAAACAGGGATTGTGGAGCAACTATATGCTCCAACCAGAGCTGTTTGGACCAATCAGATTGTCAGGGGGCGGGCTTTATACAATGATGGACAGATGATGGACAGTAACGTAACCAACCACATCACCAAAGAGCACTTGGGTTGAATTCGTTTACAACAAAGATGGCTGCCGCTGGAGAATTGAGAAGTGTAGGTCTATCCGTTGCTCTGATTGGTTGTAGGTCTATCTGTTGCTGTGATTGCTTGTAGGTCTATCTCTTGCTCTGATTGGTTGTAGGTCTATCCGTTGCTCTGATTGGTTGTAGGTCTATCTGTTGCTCTGATTGGTTATAGGTCTATCCGTTGCTCTGATTGGTTGTAGGTCTATCCGTTGCTCTGATTGGTTGTAGGTCTATCTGTTGCTCTGATTGGTTATAGGTCTATCTGTTGCTCTGATTGGTTATAGGTCTATCCGTTGCTCTGATTGGTTATAGGTCTATCCGTTGCTCTGATTGGTTGTAGGTCTATCCGTTGCTCTGATTGGTTGTAGGTCTATCCGTTGCTCTGATTGGTTGTAGGCTATCAAAACTGTTGAAAAAAGCTACAAATACGTCTTCAAAAGTGGGAAAAGTGTCAAAGTTATTGCCTCTGACCAATTAGACGTCTCCGATGTCTCTCTGCTGTTTCTCTGACCAATCAGATGTCCCCGGTGTCTCTCTGCTGACTCTGACCAATCAGATGTCTCCGGTGCCTCTCTGCTGCTTCTCTGACCAATCAGATGTCCCCAGTGTCTCTCTGCTGACTCTCTGACCAATCAGACGTCTCCGTTGCCTCTCTGCTGCTTCTCTGACCAATCACACTTCTCCGGTGCCTCTCTGCTGACTCTGTGTTGACTCTCTGACCAATCAGATGTCTCCAGTGTCTCTTTGCTGACTCTCTGACCAATCACACGTCTCCATGTGTCTCTCTGCTGACTCTCTGACCAATCACACGTCTCCATGTGTCTCTCTGCTGGCTCTCTGAGTCTCGGCGGGCGTCGGTCAGCCTCCCTGCAGTGTTCGTGTCGGATAAAGACGGATGGCGCGCGGCTGATGACGCGTCTGATGGCGCTCGCGCTTCAATGGGAGCACTCGCTCAACACGACAGGCGTGACGGAGGCAGCCGCCGCCGCCGCAGTCGCGCCCGTAGATTCACCTGAGAGACATCTACATAAAGACAGAGACAAGATAAGAGGAGGGGTTGTGTCGCTCGGCTCCGACTTATTCACAAGCTAAAATAAAAAAGGGGAATGAATAGATTATTATATAAATACAGCAGGATGTGCTGCGCGAACGTCTTGTCTCTCTTTTGTGGGTTTGTGTCCCTTTTTGAAGTTGGGTTTTGTCTCTTTTTTTTGTGCTTTGTGTTTCCTTTGGGGTAGTTTTGTGTCTCTTTGTGGTAGTTTTTGGTCTCTTTGTGGTAGTTTTTGGTCTTTTTGTAGTCGGTTTGTGTCTGTTTGTAGTCGGTTTGTGTCTGTTTGTGGTAGTTTTGTGTCTCTTTGTAGTCGGTTTGTGTCTCTTTGTGGTCTGTGTCTCTTTGTAGTCGGTTTGTGTCTCTTGTGGAGTGTTTGTGTCTCTTTGTGGTCGGTTTGTGTCTCTTTGTGGTCGGTTTGTGTCTCTTTGTAGTCTGTTTGTGTCTCTTTGTAGTCGGTTTGTGTCTCTTTGTAGTCTGTTTGTGTCTCTTTGTGGTCGGTTTGTGTCTCTTTGTGGTCTGTTTGTGGTCTGTTTGTGGTCTGTTTGTGGTCTCTTTGTAGTCTGTTTGTGGTCTCTTTGTGGTCTGTTTGTGTCTCTTTGTGGTCGGTTTGTGTCTCTTCTGTAGTTTTGTGTCTCTTTGTGGTCTGTTTGTGTCTCTTTGTGGTCGGTTTGTGTCTCTTTGTAGTCGGTTTGTGTCTGTTTGTGTCTCTTTGTGGTCGGTTTGTGTCTCTTTGTGTCGGTTTGTGTCTGTTTGTGGTCTGTTTGTGGTCTGTTTGTGGTCTGTTTGTGGTCTGTTTGTGGTCTGTTTGTGTCTGTTTGTGGTCTGTTTGTGGTCTGTTTGTGGTCTGTTTGTGGTCTGTTTGTGGTCTGTTTGTGGTCTGTTTGTGGTCTCTTTGTAGTCTGTTTGTGGTCTCTTTGTGGTCTGTTTGTGTCTCTTTGTGGTCGGTTTGTGTCTCTTCTGTTTGTGTCTCTTTGTGGTCTGTTTGTGGTCCGTTTGTGTCTCTTTGTAGTCGGTTTGTGTCTCGGTCTGTGTCTCTTTGTGGTCGGTTTGTGTCTCTTTGTGGTCGGTTTGTGTCTCTTTGTGGTCGGTTTGTGTCTCTTCTGTAGTTTTGTGTCTCTTTGTAGTCGGTTTGTATCTCTTTGTAGTCGGTTTGTTTCTCTTTTTGGTTGTTTTTGTCTCTTTCTAATCACTGTGGAGTTTTCATCATAAAAGTTTAACATCCTGATCTGAGAGAAGTCTTTCAGTTACAGTTGTTCGGCTTAGGTGGTGCCCCAAAACGGCTCAGCCGCTGCACGTCAACCTTAGAAAACCGTGTACCATATTTTCCGGACTATAAGTCGCACTTTTTTAAATAGTTTGGCAGGTCCTGCGACTTATAGTCAGGTGCAACTTATATATATGTGTGTGTGTGTGTGTGTGTGTGTGTGTGTGGTGTGTGTGTGTGTGTGTGTGTGTGTGTGTGTGTGTGTGTGTGTGTGTGTGTGTGTGTGTGTGTGTGTGTGTGTGTGTGTGTGTGTGTGTGAGAGAGAGAGAATTTAACATGTTTTTAAATGTAAATTATACTGTAAACATTACCGTCTAAAGCCGCGAGAGGGCGCTCTAGGCTTGGGACAACTAGAACGCTGCTCCTAAAGACAACTGAGAAATAAAAGAAAATCCTATTCT
>NC_053114.1:46019518-46022018 GCF_010015445.1 Perca fluviatilis | reverse complement strand
TGTGTGTGTGTGTGTGTCTGTGTGTGTGTGTGTGTGTGTGTGTGTGTGTGTGTGTGTCTGTGTGTGTCTGTGTGTGTCTGTGTGCGTGTGTGTCTCTGTGTGCGTGTGTGTCTCGCGTGTGTGTCTCTGTGTGTCTGTATCTCTTTGTGTGTGTGTGTGTGTGTGTGTGTGTGTGTGTGTGTGTGTGTGTGTGTGTGTGTGTGTGTGTGTGTGTGTGTGTGTGTGTGTGTGTGTGTGTGTGTGTGTGTGTGTGTGTGTGTGTGTGTGTCTTCATTTCAGATCAACAAAGGTCATTTTAAAAGATTTTCATCAGATTTTGAGAGACTCTAGTCACCTCATCCTGCTCGCCATTTCCAGGTGAGTCCCGACTGCCCCCAACTGAACATGTCAGGTCGCCCAAAATGAACGCACCGACAGCCCCCAGACTGGCAGCCGGCCACGGGACACACCGAACAGACTCGAGTCACCGACCTCGCCAGACTGTCCCACGGCCGATTATCTCCTTGGTGTGTCTCGAGCTTAAGACTAAATTAACATGCGTTATTGTTGACGAAAAAAGACGAGACTAGACTGTTTGGTTTGTGGAAACTTCGGTCTGTCCCACGATGTTAACCAACCTCCCTACGCGGATTTTCGGCTTCTCAACACGACTCGCTACCGTAGTCGTGCTGTGATCACGAAATATGCTTCCCATTGAAATGCATTACATTACAATTCGTGGTCACCGCACGAAGAAGAACGACATAATCGTGTCCTGTTCACGAATCGACGCATTAAATAAGGGGACCTTTTCACGAGCTGCTGTGAGATGGGGTTACCTGCTCCTCAGATCTCTGCAGGGTAAATCCAGACAGCTAGCTAGACTGTCTGTCTGTCTGTCTGTCTGTCTGTCTGTCTGTCTAACAGCTAGCTAGACTATCTGTCCAATCAGAGTTCTCTGTTGCACGACTAAAACTACTTCTGAACGTCCACATGTTCCACCAAAACCAGTTCCTTCCTGAGACTATTTAGCAGAGGCACCGTGGCTCCGTCTGGAGCTTAGCCCCGCCCCCACGATGGCTTGTGATTGGTTTAAAGAAATGCCAATAAACACAGAGCACATTGTTCTCCCATCCAGGAATGCTGTGTGGACTAGGCAAGGCAAGGCAGCTTTATTTGTAGAGCACATTTCAGCAACAGAAATGTGAAGTGCTTCACATAAAACATTAAAGAAAACAAATTAAAAAACAAATTAAAACATTAAAAGAAAAGAATAAATAAAAGTTACAGTGCAGTATAAGAAATTAAACATTAAAGAGCAGTTATCGAGTGTCATACAGTGTCATCAATGCAACTTCAGTATAACAAATGAACAGTTATTTAAAGGGAGGCAACATCAAAAAGAAAGGTAGCTTTGATTTGAAAGAACTGAGAGTTGCTGCGACTAGTCAGACCTTCCTCCCCAGCGCTGTGGAGGAGGGTCTGACTATGCGAGACTATAGTCTCACTTTGGCTGTCCTGCTGGATGGATCTCCCGACAGTTCAGCGTGTTGAACTTGAGATTACCGGGCGCTAATTAACACTCGAGCCCGCTAATGAGAGCGCCGGTGTTTGCTCTGAGAGATCAGACAGCTGTCGGATTAAAGGACTAATCCCCCCCCCAAAAAATGACACAGACGACACTGTGTTTGTCTTCCTCTGGGGAAATATTCGGAGGGTTTCTGTCAGTAAACACGCGTTCGGACGATCACAGAGATACTGAGACAACATCCGACTTCACTCACTCGGGAATATTCTAGTGTGTTCGTCACGTTTACTCGATGAGCTGATTTAGAGAATGAGATCCACAGCGAAGACCGAAGACATAGTTTCAATATAGGCACCAGAACTGCCCAGTCTAGTCTGGGGGGAGACGCCAGAGCAGGGGGAATGAGAGGGGGACACGCACACCAGAGCAGGGGGAATGAGAGGGGGACACGCCAGAGCAGGAGGGAATGAGAGGGGAAACACCAGAGCAGGGGAATGGGGAGGGGGAAACACCAGAGCAGGGGGAATGAGAGGGGGAAACACAGCAGGGGGGAATGGGAGGGAAACACCAGAGCAGGGGGAATGAGAGGGGAAACACACAGGGGGAATGAGAGGGAAACACGAGAGCAGGGGAATGAGGAGGGGAAACACCAGAGCAGGGGGAATGAGAGGGGAAACACCAGAGCAGGGGGAATGAGAGGGGGACACGCTAGAGCAGGGAATGAGAGGGAAACACCAGAGCAGGGAATGAGAGGGAACACGGAGCAGGGGGAATGAGAGCACCAGAGAACCCAAACAGGGGGAATGAGAGGGGAAACACCAGAGCAGGAGATGAGGGGAAAGCACCAGAGCAGGGGAATGGGAGGGGAAACACCCAGAGCAGGGGGAATGAGAGGGAACCACCAGAGCAGGAGGGAATGAGGGGGGAAACACCAGAGCAGGGGGAATGAGAGGGGGAACCTAGAGCAGGGGGAATGAGAGGGGGAAACACCAG
>NC_053114.1:45987018-46017018 GCF_010015445.1 Perca fluviatilis | reverse complement strand
TATAAAAGAGACTCCAGATACAGTATTAGGGGACCACTTAAGGTCTATATATAAGAGACTCAGATACAGTATTAGGGGACCACTAAGGTCTATATAAAAGAGACTTCAGATACAGTATTAGGGGACCACTAAGGCCTATATAAAAGAGACTTCAGATACAGTATTAGGGGACCACTAAGGCCTATAAAAAAGAGACTTCAGATACAGTATTAGGGGACCACTAAGGTCTATATAAAAGAGACTTCAGATACAGTATTAGGGGACCACTAAGGTCTATATAAAAGAGAGCTCCAGATACAGTATTAGGGGACCACTAAGGTCAATATAAAAGATCAGATACAGTATTAGGGGACCACTAAGGTCTATATAAAAAAGAGACTTCAGATACAGTATTAGGGGACCTCTATATAAAAGAGACTTCAGATACAGTATTAGGGGACCACTAAGGCCTATATAAAAGAGACTTCAGATACAGTATTAGGGGACCACTAAGGTCTATATAAAAGAGACTTCAGATACAGTATTAAGGGACCACTAAGGTCTATATAAAAGAGACTTCAGATACAGTATTAGGGGACCACTAAGGTCTATATAAAAGAGACTTCAGATACAGTATTAGGGGACCACTAAGGTCCATATAAAAGAGACTCCAGATACAGTATTAGGGGACCACTAAGGCCTATATAAAAAGAGACTCAGATACAGTATTAGGGGACCACTAAGGCCTATATAAAAGAGACTTCAGATACAGTATTAAGGGGACCACTAAGGTCTATATAAAAAAAACTCAGATACAGTATTAGGGGACCACTAAGGTCTATATAAAAGAGACTCCAGATACAGTATTAGGGGACCACTAAGGTCTATATAAAAGAGACTTCAGATACAGTATTAGGGACCACTAAGGCCTATATAAAAGAGACTCAGATACAGTATTAGGGGACCACTAAGGTCTATATAAAAGAGACTCCAGATACAGTATTAGGGGACCACTAAGGTCTATATAAAAGAGACTTCAGATACAGTATTAGGGGACCACTAAGGCCTATATAAAGAGACTTCAGATACAGTATTAGGGGACCACTAAGGCCTATATAAAAGAGACTTCAGATACAGTATTAGTGGACCACTAAGGTCTATATAAAAGAGACTTCAGATACAGTATTAGGGGACCACTAAGGTCTATATAAAAGAGACTCAGATACAGTATTAGGGGACCACTAAGGTCTATATAAAAGAGACTTCAGATACAGTATTAGGGGACCACTAAGGTCTATATAAAAGAGACTTCAGATACAGTATTAGGGGACCACTAAGGTCTATATAAAAGAGACTTCAGATACAGTATTAGGGGACCACTAAGGTCTATATAAAAGAGACTCAGATACAGTATTAGGGGACCACTAAGGTCTATATAAAAGAGACTCCAGATACAGTATTAGGGGACCACTAAGGTCTATATAAAAGAGACTTCAGATACAGTATTAGGGGACCACTAAGGTCTATATAAAAGAGACTCCAGATACAGTATTAGGGGACCACTAAGGTCTATATAAAAGAGACTCAGATACAGTATTAGGGGACCACTAAGGCCTATATAAAAGAGACTTCAGATACAGTATTAGGGGACCACTAAGGTCTATATATAAAGAGACTTCAGATACAGTATTAGGGACCACTAAAGGTCATAAAAGAGACTTCAGATACAGTATTAGGGGACCACTGAGGCCTATATAAAGAGACTTCAAGATACAGTATTAGGGGACCACTAAGGTCTATATAAAAAGAGACTTCAGATACAGTATTAGGGACCACTAAGGCCCTATATAAAAGAGACTTCAGATACAGTATTAGGGGACCACCTAAAGGTTCTATATAAAAGGAGCTTCAGATACAGTGATAGGGGACCTCTAAGGTCTATATAAAGAGGCTTCAGATACAGTATTAGGGACCACTAAGGTCTATATAAAGAGACTTCAGATACAGTATTAAGGGACCACTAAGGCCTATATAAAAGACTTCAAAGATACAGTATTAGGGACCACTAAGGTCTATATAAAAGAGGCTTCAGATACAGTATTAGGGACCACTAAGGCCTATATAAAAAGAGACTTCAGATACAGTATTAGGGACCATAAGGCCTATATAAAAAGAGACTTCAGATACAGTATTAGGGACCACTAAGGTCTATATAAAAGAGACTTCAGATACAGTATTAGGGGACCACAAGGCCTATATAAAAGGACTTCAAGATACAGTGATAGGGACCACTAAGGTCTATATAAAGAAGGCTTCAGATACAGTATTAGGGGACCACTAAGGCCTATATAAAGAGACTTCAGATACAGTATTAGGGACCACTAAGGTCTATATAAAAGAGACTAGATACAGTATTAGAGGACCACTAAGGTCTATATAAAGAGACTTCAGATACAGTGATAGGGACACTAAGGTCTATATAAAAGAGACTTCAGATACAGTATTAGGGATTCACTAAGGTCTATATAAAGAGACTTCAGATACACAGTATTAGGGGGGACCACTAAGGTCTATATAAAAGAGACTTCAGATACAGTGATAGGGGACCACTAAGGTCTATATAAAAGAGACTTCAGAAAGAGACAGTATTAGGGGACCACTAAGGTCCTGAGGCTACTGCATTGCTCACTGTCTGAGAGTTAAAAACCATAGGGGGATGTCCTAGCATCGATGCCTTCGTAGTTTTTATATTTAATTTATTTCACCCAACGTCAATAATACCAGACAGACAGACACACACACACACACACACACACACACACACAAAACACTAACACATAACCTTTAAGTGCCAGGTCAAGAGTAAACAGCCCCATATTCAGGTGTATATGTTACCACTGCTCACATTAAAACAATGCAATAGTAGTAGTGTGTGTGGTATATATATATATATATATATATACACACAGTATGTATACAGTATATATAAACCATACTGATGGTTTTACCTTCTGAATGCTTTGAGAGACATTTTAAGGACTGATTGATGGCAGCGAGATCTAATAAAAATTCATGTTTTGACTCCTCGTTTTTCTCCAAACACTTGGGCCGGTCAGCCTCAGTTGGCGACTGACTGGACTGGCTGATCAGATGGTAGGAAAAATAAAGCCTTGGCCTCAGCTTTATCTGCTCTTTGAAGAACGGTCCCAAAGGCTCCTGAGGAACTCTGACCTTCACCATCTAACCGAGCGGGAAAAGCCAATGATGTGTACAAGGCCCCGCTTGGCCCTCGCCACATTATGATAAAATATGACTCTGCTCCATCAAAGATAACCGTCATTCCCGACAGATAACTCCATTTTAATCATAGCCCACCCTGTGGGAATCTAAATGTCTTTGGTCACCGTAAAGCTGAGCTGAATGGACGATCATCATCTTAAATAACAAGATGGACAGGAGGAAGGAAGGAAGGAAGGAGGGAGACTAAGGAGGAAGAAAGGAAGGAAGGAAGGAGAGAGGGAGACTAAGGAGGAAGGAAGGAAGGAGGAAGTGAAGGGGAGGGGAGAATAGGGAGGACCATGGAGGAAGGAAGGAAAGGAAGGAGGAAGGAAGAAGGAGAGAGGGAGATCCAAGGAAGCAGGAAGGAAGGAAGGAAGGTGAAGGAAGGAGAGAGGAGATCCAAGGAGGAAGGAAGGAAGGAAGGAAGGAAGGAGGAGGACCATGGAGGAAGGAAGGAGAGGGAGAGGAAGGAATGGAAGGGAAAGGAAGGAAGGGAGACCAAGGAGGGAAGGAAGGAAGGAAGAAGGAGAGGAGGCCGAGAGGGAGGACCAGGAGGAAGGAAGGAAGGGAAGGAAGGGAGGAAGGAAGGAGGGAAGGGGAAGGAGAGGGAGGAATGAGGGAGGAAGGAGAGAGGGAGAATAAGGAGGAAGGAAGGAGGGGGGGGGAGGAGAAGGAGGAGGAGGAAGGAAGAAGGAAGGAGGGAGGAGAAGGAAGGAAGGAAGGAAGGAAGGAAGGAAAGAGAAAGGAAGGAAGAAGGAAGGAGGGGAGGAGGAGAGGAGGGAAGAGACAAGGTGGACAAGGAAGGAAGGGAGAAGGAAGGAAGGAAGAGAGACAAACGAGGGAGAGGATGGAGAGCATGGAAGGAAGGAGGGGGAGAGGGGGAGGAGGAGGAGGAGAGGGTTGGGAGAAGGAAGGAAGGAAGGAGAGGGTTGGGAAGGAAGGAAGGAAGGAAGGAAGGAAGGAAGGAAGGAGAGGGAGTTTGTGGAAGGAAGGAAGGAAGGAAGGAAGGGGAAGGAAGGAGAGAGGGAGGTTTGTGGAAGGGGAAGGAAGGAAGGAAGGAAGGAAGGAAGAAGAGAGGACCATGGAGGAAGGAAGGAAGGAAGGAAGGAAGGAAGGAAGGAAGAGGCATGGAAGGAAGGAAGGAAGGAAGGAAGAAGGAAGGAAGGGGGGGGAGGGGAGGAGGAGAGAGGGAGGGAGAGAAGGAGGAAGGAGAGAGGGAGGGAGGAGAAGGAGGAGGAGGAGGAGGAGGAGGAGGAGGGAGGGAGAGGGAGTGGTGAGGAGGAAGGAGAGAGGGAGATGGTGGAGAGAGGAAGGAAGGAAGAGAGGGGAGACCAAGGAAGGAAGGAAGGAAGGAGGAGGAAGGAGAGAAGGAAGGAAGGAGAGGGAGGAGGCCAAGAAGGAAGGAAGAAAAGGAAGGAAGGAAGGAAGAGGACAGAAAGGAAGGAAGGGAAGGAAGGAAGAAGGTGGGAAGGAAGGAGAGAGAGGAAGACCAAGAGGAAGGAAGAAAGAAGGAAGAAGGAAGGAGAAGGAAGAGAGGAAGACCAAGGAGGATGGAGGAAGAGAAGGAAGGAAGGAAGGAAGGAAGGAAGAAGGTGAGATGCCCACCCCTTCTAACATCATCCCATCTCTGATACCTGGTACCTACTAGCAGTGCCACACTGGATGTCCCACAGCCCCTTGTAGATTAGAAGACTTAAATCCTACATACATACTAAATACAAAGAAACTGAAATGGGATGCCAAAGGCCCAAACTAGAAGTGAAAGTACACAACACACACACACACACACACACACACACACACACACACACCACCCCCCACACCCCACTCTACACCCCCCCCCCCCCCACCCCAAACACCCAACGCACACGCCACCCCCCCCCCCCACAAGACACACCCCCCCACACACCCCTCACACCCCACCCACCCCCACCCCCACCCCCCCCACACACACACACACCAACCCAACACACACCCCCCCCCACCAACACCCCCCCAAACATAGACCACCCCACACACCCACACCCACACACACCCAACCACCACCCCACACCACCCCCACACCAGGTACACCCACACCACCCATACACCACCCCCACACCCCACACCAGACCCCACCCCACCACCCCCCCCCCCCACACCATACACACCCCCCCCCACAACACCCCAAAACACACACACAACGATACACACATACAACACACCACACCTACAAAACCCCACACACACACCACAAAACACAGACACAACCACAACCCCCCCCCACCACCATATCCAACACACACACACACACACAACAAAAACACCCCCCCTAGCACACAGACACACACCACACACACACACACACACACACACACACACACACACAACCTCCATAACCACACACACCACACAGCACACACACACACACACACAGAGACACACCACACCACACAGTCAAATACACACACACACACACAGACACACACACACACACACACAGACACACACCACACACACACACACACACACACACACACACACAGACTCATATATACACACACCACACCACACACACACACACACACACACACACACACACACACACACACACACACACACACAGGCATACACACATACCACCACACACACACACTCATACACACACACACACACACACACACACACACACACACGCCACACACACACACAGAGTCATACACACATACACAGCACACACACAGACACAGACCATCACAATACTAAAGTTTAAAGGGAAAAAGTAAAAAATAAACATATGTTAACCCATTATTTCACACACACACACACACACACACACACACAGACACACACACACACACACACACACACACACACACTATACACACACACAACACACACACACACACGCACACACGACACACACACACACACACAGAGTCATACAAACACAAACACAAACACACTCATATACACACACACACACACACAGACACACACACACACAATATCACACACAACACACACACACACACAATACACACACACACACATAGATCTATATATACACACACACAGACTCCATATAATACACAACACACACATACACATACACCACACAGAGTCATACACACATACACACACACACACACACACACAATAATACAAACACACAAAACACACACACACTCATACACACACACACACAAACAACAGACACATCTACTACACACACACACACACACAACACCACACACACACACACACTAAAGTTTAAAAGGGCGAAAAAAGCATAAAAAATGTAAACATATGTTAACCCATTATTTCACACACACACACACACACAGACTCATACACTACTAACACACACACACACAAAACACTACTACCACACACACACACACACACACACACACACACACACACAGTAAACCTGAAATGGCACATTGAACCGATCGGATATGAAGATGAAATCTGACGCACAGTTTCAGTGTTAAAACTGATAAAATAACAGCTGTCTGTGGTTCTATATTTGGGCTGTGGCAATAATTTAGAAAAATAACAGCTCGCAGCAATATATGGAAAAAAATAACAGTTCAAAATGTTCAAGTATGAACTATGAACTGAACTTAGTTCATTGTAAAATTTGTGAACTGAACTTTGAACTAGTTCATGTAGAAAGCCAACTTTCCCAACACTGGGCAGCATTATATATTTTGTGTATGAATAATATATTTTTTTTTTCACTTTGATTCTTTCATGATAGATTCAGTCTATGAATGAATATGTGCGAAATAACGTAAACATAGTTTATATTTTAGATTCTTCAGTAGCCACCCTTTGCTTTTTGATAACTCTGCAAACCCCTTTGGTGTTCTCTCAATGAGCTTCATGATGAGGTAGCCACCTGAAATGGTTTTACCTTCACAGGTGCTTGCTTTGTCAGGGTTCATTAGTGGAACTTTTCTCCTTATTAATAAAAAAGCAAAGGGTGGCTACTTTGAAGAATCTAAAATATAAGACATGTTTTCAGTTATTTCACACTTTTTTGTTAAGTACATAATTCCATATGTGTTCATTCATAGTTTTGATGCCTTCAGTGAGAATCTACAATGTAAATAGTCATGAAAATAAAAAGGAAACACACTGAATGAGAAGATGTGTCCAAACTTTTGGCCTGTACTGTATGCATGTTTAATTAGCAGCGTCTTCTTTAAAAAAACCACATCTCTGTTTCAGTCCCTTCACACAGTCGGCTCCTTCTCTGTGCTCATTAAATATTTAATGGGGGAGTTTATGCGTTTGCAGGGATTAGGCCGCAGTCTCCCGGGACTCGGCTCCGCATTGTTTTCTCTCCGCGGCGTCTTTAGTTCACGGTCTGTCTCTTTAATCCTCCGTTTATTTAAAAAGCAGATGGGAATCCAACCTGTGACTTTTCCTGTCGAGGTGATCGCACACACAAAAATGAGATTAGACGGCAGATTAAGGGTTCAAACGAGAACGCTGTGCTCTGAGTTTGTTGTGCTTTTCAAGCTGTTAAAATGACACGTGTACAGTGTAGGGCGCGGCTAGAGAGACCTCAATCATTCCCAATCTTACAGAGACGGAGAGCGTAGGTATATGTAAGGAGATAACATGGGCACAGGCTAATTACTGATCACTAACATGCTAGTTAACATTAGTAATTAAACCTAAACAGCTAATGGAAGTCCAAACTGCCTGAGAGCTTCTCCTGTACTATACGGTAATTCCTCTACTGTGTGACAGTAAGTCCTGCGTGTTGTTATGACCCAATCAGCTATTGTCCTAATAAGTTATGATATGCGAGTCATAACGTGAGGTACAAGGTAATGGAGCCTTTTATACGTTGTCGTGTTCCTTTAGAAATAAACAACGAACAAATGGAGTCTTTAAACTCTTCAGATGTAAAGTTATTCTCTGTCAAAGTGACGTCAGAATGAATGGGAGTCAATGGGATGCTAACGGGAGGTGATGGCTTGGTAGCATCAGAATGGCGCCATAGGAGCTACACGTTCTGAAGCGAAGCTTACCCCTTGGTTATAACTGATGTTCTCAACTACAGTTCTGAGTTGTTTGTGTCGTGTTGGGTTCTTAAAATAAGGAATAAAGACGTCAGCCTGGTGAGAGAGTCCTGATCTGGCGAGCTCCAGTTTTCCACTCGCAGTCTAACAATATTATAGATCACACCACATCTCCCTTTCTGAAAAGCAATAGACTGTGACCTACATATTTATCACCAGGTTGCATCAAACTCATAATCCAGTCCCTCCAGAAAAACGTGATTATACGATCGCACAATTCAACGCATAATCAGCCAAAGTCTGCATATTTATGTGGGGGGGAGAGGGTCGCATTTTTTCAAATATGCCGCACTTTCGCCGCATAAATTGCAGATTTCTGCGCAAAATATGCGGCGCTTGCATGATTTCATCCCCGCATTTTTGTTGCAAAAAAGTCCCATAATATATATCTTAACAGAAAGTTCAAAAAATGTTGCGTTCACTTCACACAAGGGCAGCCATTTTCCCCTGTTGCCATGGGAACGTTACGAAGTGATGTCATTACGCAACGTGAACATCATCTAAAGCAGGTGTTGGAGGTTGAATCTGACATGTTGTCCTCTGAGTCTCTTAAGTTGGGATCCAATCAGAAAGCTATCTTAATATCTGATGTCTATATTATTAACGATTTTTGAAAGTCTGTCTCGTTTGTATCTTTTATTTCCCTCAATTTAGACTATTACTTTTATTTTTACTTTAATATTATATTATTTGTATATATTTTTGTATAATATACAATATCTGTTTACTTATTGCAATGACTGAATATCTGTAAACTAATTTTGGAAATTAAGTTTAAAAAAAGCAGGTTGTTGGTGGGGGGGAATCACTTTTTTTCTCTTTTTCATCAACTGGAGTTTTTGCAAGTTCCCGCAATGCAATTTCATCGCATAAAATTGCATAAATATCCCGCATATTCCTTCACATTTTTTAAGAAAACGTGCCGCATAATCAAGGGATTTTTGCCCACAACAATCACAAAAAAACTTTTTTCTGGAAGGACTGATAATCTCACCTTTGCATGTGAAACATTTGGTCTACTAACATTTCTTTTTCAGTGCTTATTTAACACTACTTCCCTGTGAACTCTATTGAGACCAGATTACACTACCGTATATGAACTCTTTGAGGCCCTTTAAGCTACGAATGAACACACAGTAGTCACCCTAGACTGTTAACACAAAACAGGATTCCAGCTCCTATTAAACTCTTAGTATTCTTACATTACTAAGCCTCCCTGTTCTGCCCTCAATACATTTAGCATCACACCACAGTTTGACCTGCAGAAATCTGTTTAGAAGGGCTATGCTTGGAGAGACTTTCCTCCAAACTTGCTCAAAGGTTGGCTAATTCTCCTGTTTTTATTTATTTCTTTATATCTTCAAGCTCCATGTTGCACTTAAGCTCCACCATACAGCCCAGCAGGCCCGGTGTGGTGCTCCACCATACAGCCCATTTTTGCCGATTTATTCAACCTTTTTTTCCCACTTTTTCCAACGTTTTTTGTCACTTTTTTCAACAAAAGGCGACATAAACATTAATATAAGCACCCCTAGTTTCTTTACATTTACATTTTGGACCGTTTCTTTCACTTCTGTATCAGCTGATCATCTTTTCTTTAAGATATATTTAAGAAAAACACTGAAAAAGGTGTAAATAACATGGGGGAAAAATTGACAAAAGGTGACAAAAACCTCATAAATATCAACAAAAACGTGACTAAACAACCCGACTGAATGGAAGTGTGAGTCTGAAAGGTGAATGTAAAGAAACTAGGTTCTCTTATATCAACGTTTTTTTGCTATTTCGGCATTTTTGCCGATTTATTCGTCCTTTTTTCCAATGTTTTTCGTCACTTTTTTCAACAAAACGCGACAAAAACGTTGATATAAGCGCCCCTAGTTTATTTCACGTTCACATTTCAGACCGTCTCTCTCACTTCTGTATCAGCTGATCATCTTTTCTTTAAGATATATTTAAGAAAAACACTGAAAAAGATGTAAATAACATGGGGAAAAATTGACAAAAAAAACCACAAGAAGCGACAAAAATGACAGAAATATCAACAAAAACGCGACTAAACAATAGAAGTGCGAGTCTGTCTTTCTATATTATTACAACCAAGTCTCACGGAAGTTCGTGAAATGACAAACAATTGACAAAAAAAACGCCACAAAAGTGTCTCGGAGGTCTGAAGTCTCGCCGCGTCCTCTCTGTGTGTTGGCAGGTTTCTGTGTTTACATGTGTGGACTTGAACCCAGTCCTGGTTCACATGTGACTGGCAGTCCTGCTGTCTTTGTAGTGGCAGCGCTCTAAAAACCGACACCCCCGAGGCTCTCGGGGCTCCCTGGCGCCGGGGGACGTTGGTATTCGGGGGCCACGCCTCGCGGCCGCCATATGCTCAAGATAACAAGTCAAACACGAGACTCTTCTCTTGGCTCATTAAGGACTTCGACATTTGGCAGGAGACAGCTGTGTTTTCCTGACCTATTTCTTCAGCATCCAGGCTTTCTTCTTCTTCTTTTTTTTGCGATCAATGATTTCACTTTAGATTCCACAATCTGGAAGAAGTATTCGGATGCTTTACTGCAGTAAAAGTACTACTACCACACTGTGATAATACTCTGTTACAAGTAACAAGTCCTGCAGTGAAAACACTGCTGTGTGTTTAATGGTCTCATCAGGTCAGCTGACTTGTAGTCCTTTATATTATCGGCTAGTTTACTTTAGAATCAGACATCAGATGTTAAAAACTACATGTGTTCTGTGTGCAGGAATCTTCATGTGTAAAGTAACTAGTAACTAAAGTAACTAGTAACTAAAGCTGGAACAGATGAATGTAGCGGAGTAACTAAAGTAACTAGTAACTAAAGCTGGAACAGATGAATGTAGCGGAGTAACTAAAGTAACTAGTAACTAAAGCTGTAACAGATGAATGTAGCAGAGTAACTAAAGTAACTAGTAACTAAAGCTGGAACAGATGAATGTAGCGGAGTAACTAAAGTAACTAGTAACTAACTAGTAACTAAAGCTGGAACAGATGAACGTAGTGGAGTAACTAAAGTAACTAGTAACTAAAGTAACTAGTAACTAAAGCTGGAACAGATGAATGTAGTGGAGTAACTAAAGTAACTAGTAACTAAAGCTGTAACAGATGAATGTAGCAGAGTAACTAAAGTAACTAGTAACTAAAGCTGGAACAGATGAATGTAGCGGAGTAACTAAAGTAACTAGTAACTAACTAGTAACTAAAGCTGGAACAGATGAACGTAGTGGAGTAACTAAAGTAACTAGTAACTTAAGCTGGAACAGATGAATGTAGTGGAGTAACTAAAGTAACTAGTAACTAAAGCTGTAACAGATGAATGTAGCAGAGTAACTAAAGTAACTAGTAACTGAAGCTGGAACAGATGAATGTAGCGGAGTAACTAAAGTAACTAGTAACTAACTAGTAACTAAAGCTGGAACAGATGAACGTAGTGGAGTAACTAAAGTAACTAGTAACTAAAGTAACTAGTAACTAAAGCTGGAACAGATGAATGTAGTGGAGTAACTAAAGTAACTAGTAACTAAAGCTGTAACAGATGAATGTAGCGGAGTAACTAAAGTAACTAGTAACTAACTAGTAACTAAAGCTGGAACAGATGAACGTAGTGGAGTAACTAAAGTAACTAGTAACTAAAGTAACTAGTAACTAAAGATGGAACAGATGAATGTAGCGGAGTAACTAAAGTAACTAGTAACTAAAGTAACTAGTAACTAAAGCTGGAACAGATGAATGTAGTGGAGTAACTAATGTAACTAGTAACTAAAGCTGTAACAGATGAATGTAGCGGAGTAACTAAAGTAACTAGTAACTAAAGCTGGAACAGATGAATGTAGTGGAGTAACTAAAGTAACTAGTAACTAAAGTAACTAGTAACTAAAGCTGGAACAGATGAATGTAGTGGAGTAACTAAAGTAACTATGTAAACCGTAACTAGTAACTAAAGCTGGAACAGATGAATGTAGTGGAGTAACTAAAGTAACTAGTAACTAAAGCTGGAACAGATGAATGTGCGGAGTAACTAAAGTAACTAGTAACCTAAGCTGGAACAGATGAATGTAGTGGAGTAACTAAAGTAACTAGTAACTAAAGCTGTAACAGATGAATGTAGCGGAGTAACTAAAGTAACTAGTAACTAAAGTAACTAGTAACTAAAGCTGTAACAGATGAATGTAGCGGAGTAACTAAAGTAACTAGTAACTAAAGCTGGAACAGATGAATGTAGTGGAGCAACTAACGTAACTAGTAACTAAAGCTGTAACAGATGAATGTAGTGGAGTAACTAAAGTAACTAGTAACTAAAGCTGTAACAGAAGAATGTAGCGGAGTAACTAACGTAACTAGTAACTAAAGCTGTAACAGATTAATGTAGCGGAGTAACTAAAGTATCTAGTAACTAAAGCTGGAACAGATTAATGTAGCGGAGTAACTAAAGTAACTAGTAACTAAAGCTGTAACAGATGAATGTAGCGGAGTAACTAAAGTAACTAGTAACTAAAGCTGGAACAGGTGAATGTAGTGGAGTAACTAAAGTAACTAGTAACTAAAGCTGTAACAGATGAACGTAGCGGAGTAACTAAAGTAACTAGTAACTAAAGCTGTAACAGATGAATGTAGCGGAGTAACTAAAGTATCTAGTAACTAAAGCTGTAACAGATGAATGTAGCGGAGTAACTAAAGTAACTAGTAACTAAAGCTGTAACAGATGAATGTAGTGGAGTAAAAAGTACAATATTTCTCTCTGAAATGTAGCGGAGTAGAAGTAGAAAGTGGCACGAAAAGAAAAGACTCAAGTAAAAGTACAAGTACCTCAACATTTGGACTGAAGTACAAGTTATATGTACTTAGCGAAATCGGTACGTATATTTTCTTTTGGTAGTGTTTGTAGTTTATGTCTAGTTTCTTTACATTCACATTTCGCAACGTCCTCCACTTTTGTATCAGCTGATCATCTTTCTTTAAGATATATTTAAGAAAAACACTGAAAAAGTTGTAACTAACATGGGGAAAAATTGACAAAAGGCGACAAAAACCTCATAAATATCAACAAAAACGTGACTAAACAACCCGACTGAATGGAAGTGCGAGTCTGAAAGGTGAATGTAAAGAAACTAGGTTCTCTTATATCAGCGTTTTTTGCTATTTCAGCATTTTTGCCGATTTATTCGTCCTTTTTTTCCAATGTTTTTTGTCACTTTTTTCAACAAAACGCGACAAAAACGTTGATATAAGCGCCCCCTAGTTTATTTCACGTTCACATTTCAGACCGTCTCTCTCACTTCTGTATCAGCTGATCATCTTTTTAATAGATTAAAAATAACGTGACCATTTCACGAACTGCTGTGAGACTGGGTAGTAATAATATAGAAAGACTGACTCGCACTTCCATTGAGTCGGTTTGTTTAGTCGCGTTTTTGTTGATATTTATGAGGTTTTTGTCGCCTTTTGTAAATTTTTCCCCATGTTATTTACACCTTTTTCAGCGTTTTTGTTAAATATATCTTAAAGAAAAGATGATCAGCTGATACAGAAGTGAGAGAGACGGTCTGAAATGTGAATGTAAAGAAACTAGGGGGCGCTTATATCAACGTTTTTTGCTTTTTCAGCATTTTTGCCGATTTATTTTGCCTTTTTTTCCCACTTTTTTCAAAAAAAAATTGATAAAACGTTGATATAAGCACCCCTAGTTTATTTACATTCACATTTCAGACCATCTCTCTCACTTCTGTATCAGCTGATCATCTTTTCTTTAAGATATATTTAAGAAAAATGCTGAAAAAGGTGTAAATAACATGGGGAAAAATTGACAAAAAACCCCACAAGAAGCGACAAAAATGACAGAAATATCAACAAAAACGCGACTAAACAAACCGACTGAATAGAAGTGCGAGTCAGTCTTTCTATATTAATACTAGCCAGTCTCACAGCAGTTCGTGAAATGGTCACGTTATTTTTGATATATTAAAAAGATGATCAGCTGATACAGAAGTGAGAGAGACGGTCTGAAAGGTAAATGTAAAGAAACTAGGTATGCTTTTAACAGCGTTTTTGTTGCTTTTTCAGCATTTTTGCCAATTTATTCGACCTTTTATTTCCCACTTTCTCCAACATTTTTTGTCACTTTTTTCAACAAAAGTCAACAAAAACGTTGATATAAGCGCCCCTAGTTTATTTCACGTTCACATTTCCGTCCGTCCCTCTCACTTCTGTATCAGCTGATCATCTTTCCTCTTTAAGATATTATCTAATCTTTAACATTTGGTGTCTTGTAATAGTTTCGGCTCCTGTAACCCTGGAACATTTCAAACCTAAATCTATTTGCTGTCGTAAGAGTCAATAAAAACGAAAAGAAAACCAAACAAACATGACCGAATGGAAGTGCGAATCTCTGTCTTTCTATATTATTATTAATAATAATAATAATAGTCCTAACAGTGTCTCCTCTCATTGTCCCGGCGGAGCGGAGTCTTCTTGTTATTACCCTGCAGGGTCATTTACAACGCCGGTCGTCTCTGATTGGCTGAGGAGATAATCCTGTGATAAATCCTTCGCCGTGCCCTTCACAGTTGTCATCGCAAGACCATAAACAGCATTTATAACAATCTGAGGAAGGGGGGAGAAGGGAGGAGGAAGGAGGGAGGAGGAGAGGAAGGGGGGAGGAGGAGAGGAAGGGGAGAGGGAGAGGGGGGGGGGGGCTCTGCTTAGCATGCAGAACAGATTAAGATGGGACCGGTCGGCCCAGGCAGACAGACGGGCTCATGGGAAATGTTCCATCGCTGAGCCGTTTACTCTCCGTGAGGGACGAGCTGCAGACAGCTCACTCAGCGGAAACACACGCAGCACTTTCACACGTTCACACGTTCACACGTTCACACTAACACATTAACACATTAACACATTAACACGTTCACACGTTCACACGTTCACACGTTCACACGTTCATACGTTCACACGTTCACACGTTCATACGTTCACACGGTCACACTAACACATTAACACATTCACACTTTCACACTTTCACACTTTCACACATTCACACATTAACATCTTCACATGTTCACACTTTCACACTTTCACACTTTCACACATTCACACTTTCACACATTCACACTTTCACACATTCACACATTAACATCTTCACACTTTCACACATTCACACTTTCACACATTCACACTTTCACACATTCACACATTAACATCTTCACACTTTCACACATTCACACATTCACACTTTCACACTTTTACACTTTCACACTTTCACACGCTCACACGTTCACACGTTCACACGTTCACACGTTCACACCCTCACACTTTCACACGTTCACACCTTCACACTTTCACACCCTCACGCGTTCACACGTTCACACATTCACATGCTCACACGTTCACATGTTCACACATTCACACGTTCAGGAGGCGATAAAATAAAGAAACGCCATAAAAACGTTGAAAAAAAACACCAAAAACATCAAAATAAGCGACAAAAAAGGGGGAAAAAAAACAACATAAATATCGGAAAAAATTTTGAGAAACGTGAAAAAAATGAAACAAAAAAGTGTAAAAAATGTCGATAAAAATGACAAAAAAAATCCACCAAAAACATGAAAATAAGCCACAAAAATGCGCAAAAAAACTTTTTCAATGTTTTGTCGCATTCACACCTTCACACGTTCACACATTCACACTTTCACACGTTCACACTTTCACACGTTCACACTTTCACACTTTCACACGTTCACACATTCACACTTTCACACTTTCACACTTTCACACGTTCACACATTCACACTTTCACACTTTCACACATTGACACTTTCACACTTTCACACGTTCACACGTTCACACGTTCACACATTCACACTTTCACACATTCACACTTTCACACATTCACACATTCACACATTCACACTTTCACACTTTCACACGTTCACACTTTCAGACATTCACACTTTCACACATTCACACTTTCACACCTTCACACGTTCACACCTTCAGACGTTCACACGTTCAAACTTTCACACGTTCACACTTTCACACGCTCACACGTTCACACTTTCACACGTTCACACGTTCACACGTTCACACGTTCACACGTTCACACGTTCACACTTTCACACGTTCACACCTTCACACTTTCACACCTTCACACCCTCACACGTTCACACGCTCACACGTTCACACCTTCACACGTTCACACGTTCACATGTTCACACATTCACACGTTCACACATTCTGGAGGAGATAAAATCAAGAAATGCCAGAAAAGCAACAAAAATGGGGGAACATTTTTTGAGAAAAATGACAAAAATGAAAAAAAGTGTAAAAAAACTGCGATAAAAATCTCCCAAAAACTTCTAAATATGCAACAAAAAAGTGAAAAAAAAAAGAAATATTTTTTTATTTTGACAAAACCGTTTGACTTTTTGGACATCCTGGAGGCTATCGTAAAAATTTCTGGAATGTTTTTGTAGCTTTACCAAATCTTTGGCTCCTTTCTGGTTATTTTTGATACGTTTTGGTTCCTTTTATGGAACTTCTACACATAAGACAACGTATTGTTCTGCGTCAGGTAGACAGGTAGACAGACAGACAGACAGGTAGATGGACAGACAGACGGACAGACAGACAGGTAGACAGACAGGAAGACAGACAGAAAGGTAGACAGACAGACAGAGAGACAGACAGGTAGACAGATGGACACACAGACAAACAAACTAACAGAAAGGTAGACAGACAGGTAGACAGACAGACAGACAGGTAGATGGACAGACAGACAGACAGGAAGACAGACTGACAGACAGACAGGTAGACGGACAGACAGACAGACAGACAGATGGAGAGAAAGGTAGACAGACAACAGACAGAGAGACAGAAAAAAAAAAAAAAAAAAAACAAACAAAAACAACAAAAACAACAACAACAACAGACAGATAGAAAGTAAAGTACTAGTTCTGCGTCCGTCCAGCGGCGCTGATGAACTGAAACTGAACGCAGACATGTCTCCGGTTCCCATCGTCCGTCTGCTGACCGCTCCGTTAAGAAAACAAAGGACAGAAAAGCCATTAGGTGAAGTCATAAAAGCCGTAACATGCTACATTAAATATCCCTCAGCAGCAAGCAGCTTCTCCAGCAGTTTGTCTCTCCGTTTACCGGAGGAAACAAACTTCTACTTGCCACAAACACGCAGCTGTATGGAAGGCCATTCAGGCCAAAAGTATGAATAAATACACAAGGTATAAGAGCGACAAAAATGTTGATAAAGGTGGAAAAAATTTCCAAAAAAACATCGGAAATAGCAACATGAACGTCAAAAAATGCAGCAAACAGGAAAGTAAAAAAAAATAAAATGATGTAACAACAACGTTGGAAAACGGTGAAAAAAAAGCTACAAACCGGGGTCGAAAAAACAGAAAATGGCAACTGAAAATTTGGGGAAAGAAGTAGAAACGTCAAAAAAAAGATGCCAAAACTACCTTTATTGGGTAACTTCTTTCAGACATCTCAAACTATAAAACCACCATATTATATACATGTATATTTATATACTATATATTAGAGATGCACAGATTACAACTTTCTAGGTCGATTCCGACTCGGATTTCCGATTTTCTGCATCCTATCTGAATTCCAGCAGGGGGAGAGTCCTTAAACCTGCATTATATCTGAATTCCTGCAGGGGAAAACTCCTTAAACCTGCATTATATCTGAATTCCTGCAGGGGGAGACTCCTTAAACCTGCATTATATCTGAATTCCAGCAGGAAGAGACTCCTTAAACCTGCATTATATCTGAATTCCAGCAGGGGGAGAGTCCTTAAACCTGCATTATATCTGAATTCCAGCAGGGGGAGACTCCTTAAACCTGCATTATATCTGAATTCCTGCAGGGGGAGACTCCTTAAACCTGCATTATATCTGAATTCCAGCAGGGGGAGACTCCTTAAACCTGCATTATATCTGAATTCCTGCAGGGGGAGACTCCTTAAACCTGCTTTCTATCTGAATTCCAGCAGGGGGAGACTCCTTAAACCTGCATTATATCTGAATTCCTGCAGGGGGAGACTCCTTAAACCTGTATTATATCTGAATACCTGCAGGGGGAGACTCCTTAAACCTGCATTATATCTGAATTCCTACAGGGGGAGACTCCGTAACCTGCATTATATCTGAATTCCTGCAGGGGGAGACTCCTTAAAGCTGCATTATATCTGAATTCCAGCAGGGAGAGACTCCTTAAACCTGCATTATATCTGAATTCCTGCAGGGGGAGACTCCTTAAACCTGCATTATATCTGAATTCCTGCAGGGGAGAATCCGTAAACCTGTATTATATCTGAATTCCTGCAGGGGGAGACTCCTTAAACCTGCATTATATCTGAATTCCTGCAGGGGGAGACTCCTTAAACCTGCATTATATCTGAATTCCTGCAGGGGGCGACACATGCGGTTGCAAAAGGAGTTCGGTTTCTGTAGAAGTCTATGAGAAAGTGACCCACTTCTCTCTTAATTTATTACCTCAGTAAACATCTTCATAATGAGTTAATAGTCTCAATCGCTATTTTTACATTTCAAATTGCTGAATTTGTTCTCTGACAACTTTTGTCGGCCATGGAGGGTTTGGGAGATTAAAGCGTCCATATTCTGCTCATTTTCATGTTCAGAAATTTTATTTAGAGGTTGTACCAGAATAGGTTTACATGGTTTAATTTTCAAAAAACACCATATTTTTGTTGTACTGCAC
Source organism: Perca fluviatilis (assembly GCF_010015445.1). Taxonomy (NCBI): domain Eukaryota; kingdom Metazoa; phylum Chordata; class Actinopteri; order Perciformes; family Percidae; genus Perca; species Perca fluviatilis. The sequence continues at coordinate 45,997,914 of NC_053114.1, read as the reverse complement.
ATTGCTGCAGCTCCTCTTTTCACCCTGTGTGTTCAGGTCTCTGTTTTAGCTACAGAGTGAGACATCTCACTTCTGTTCCTATCTTTGTTGGGAGTCGCACATGCTCAGTAGCTAGGTAAGGACTACATGCTCAGTAGCTAGGTAAGGACTACATCCTCAGTAGCTAGGTAAGACTACATGCTCAGTAGCTAGGTAAGGACTACATGCTCAGTAGCTAGGTAAGACTACATGCTCAGTAGCTAGGTAAGACTACATGCTCAGTAGCTAGTTAAGACTATTTGCTCAGTAGCTAGGTAAGACTACATGCTCAGTAGCTAGGTAAGGACTACATGCTCAGTAGCTAGGTAAGGACTACATGCTCAGTAGCTAGGTAAGACTACATGCTCAGTAGCTAGGTAAGGACTACTGCTCAATAGCTGTAGAACTACATGCTCAGTAGCTAGGTAAGGACTACATGCTCAGTAGCTAGGTAAGACTACATGCTCAGTAGCTAGGTAAGACTACATGCTCAGTAGCTAGGTAAGGACTACATGCTCAGTAGCTAGGTAAGGACTACATGCTCAGTAGCTAGGTAAGACTACATGCTCAGTAGCTAGGTAAGGACTACATGCTCAGTAGCTAGGTAAGGACTACATGCTCAGTAGCTAGTTAAGACTATTTGCTCAGTAGCTAGGTAAGACTACATGCTCAGTAGCTAGGTAAGGACTACATGCTCAGTAGCTAGGTAAGGACTACATGCTCAGTAGCTAGGTAAGACTACATGCTCAGTAGCTAGGGAAGGACTACATGCTCAGTAGCTAGGTAAGGACTACATGCTCAGTAGCTAGGTAAGACTACATGCTCAGTAGCTAGGTAAGGACTACATGCTCAGTAGCTAGGTAAGGACTACATGCTCAGTAGCTAGGTAAGGACTACATGAGCTAGCTAGCTGTTTCTCCAACTTCAGTCAGTACGAGGCAGGATTAGCCAGGAGACTTCTTCTAAACGAGGGCGCATTTCACACTTAGCGTGGAATACCTGCAGAACAGGGACATGGAAGTAGTTCTTTTGGAGATTAGGGTGAACTAGTGTGTGTTGTAGCGGTGTTTTGCCATTGAGTTTCGGCTAGTGACGTAGAAAGCCGTGCAGATTTTGACCAGCTCACCAGGAGACTGAAGGCAGGACACATTCAGAAACCGTATCTCACTCAGAACACCATGGATGGGTTTCATTTTCAAAGTCTGTATGCGTGTGGAAGCACCAGACACACAAAATAAAACCCCAAATCCCAGAAAAAGTGTTTTTTTTTTCATAATATGGGCACTTTAAAAGACGAGTTGTTGTTTCTTTTTGGTGAAATTTTTGAATTTTTTTCCCAACAAAGAATTTTATATAATAGGCCTGACAGAAACAGAAATGTTGTGTATTTTAACTGAAGCTACACACAATCTCTGTGTTTTTAATTACGGGACAAAGTGCGTGTTTGTTGGCTCTGAGTCCTGGTACACAGTAAACAGCCTCAACTCTGTTTGATTTCATCAATAATTTCCCTCCGCTGGGCCTCAGTCCTTGTTTGGAAAGCTACCTAAGGGCCGAGCACTGTCAAAATTTAAAAGATCGATAATCCGCATGTCGAGAAATCAACAGAACCTGATCCAGGCATCAGATAGACAGACAGATCACAGATCAGACAGACAGGTACACAGGTAGATAAGACAGGAATCAACAGCAAGCTGAGCCATGCAGCAGAGAGACAGACAGACAGACAGACAGAAAGGTACACAGGTAGATAAGACAGGAATTAACAGCAAGCTGAGCCATGCAGCAGAGAGACAGACAGACAGACAGACAGACAGACAGACAGACAGACAGAAAGGTACACAGGTAGATAAGACAGGAATCAACAGCAAGCTGAGCCAGGCAGGCAGGAGAGAAAGCAAGGGACTCACAGCAAGTCTTCAACACCCATTATTAACACAACAAAGTCCTGAAGACGGACAGACAGACAGACAGACAGACAGGTAGACAGAGAGACAGGTAGACGGGCAGACAGACAGACAGACAGACAGACAGACAGACAGACAGACAGGTAGGATTAATCAGCACAAACTGAGACACTGAGTTCATCTTCATTGGTATAAAGTCTGCATCCACAAGGAGAAAATTACCCCCCCTAGGGACAGACAGACAGGTAGACAGACAGGTACACAGACAGACAGACAGACAGACAGGTAGACAGAAAGGTAGACAGACAGAGAGAAGGGTAGACAGACAGACAGATATAGACAGGTATATGGACAGACAGGTAGACAGTTAAGTAGACAGACAGACAGAAAGACAGGTAGACAGGTATACGGACAGACAGGTAGACAGGTAGACAGGTAGAAAGACAGACAGACAGGTATACAGACAGACAGGTATACAGACAGGTAGACAGGTAGGTAGAAAGACAGACAGGTAGACAGAATAAGAGCAAAGATCCGATGAAATAGAAGCACACTGGAGAGGAAACGGTGAGAGTTGAGCCAACTATGACTAAGGAGAACTGGATGATTCTCATTCTGGCGCGTTTTTTTTTTTAAAGTTGATACTTTTTTTAAAAAATATTTTTGCTGCTTTCTCTTAAAAAGAGAAAAAAATAACTTTTCTTTTTTTCATTTTGACACTTACACGGAAAATTTTGCTCCTTTTTCCCTTTTGTTTTGTAACATTTTTAGCATTTTTCAATGTTTTTTAACAAAAAGAAAAAGAAATTATTGATGCTTTTAAAGATTTCATGGGTTTTATTTACTGCTTTTTCCTCCTTAGAAGCTTTAAATGACATTGTGTAATTGAGGGGACATTTAATATGTCTTTTCATGTTAATATTCCTATATTGTGCATAAAAATACCTACATATTTTGTAATTTCAATGTTTTTTCTCTATTTTTCTTTCCAACTTTTCTTAGATTTTTCCTACTTTCTTCTGGTGCAAGCTGTTTTGCGGCTTTCTGGGGTGGTTTTCAAAATTTTCTCCTGCTTTCTGCTTTTTCCAACTTTATTGCTGCGTTTTTCGACATTTCTTTTATGTTTGAAAGCTTTTAAAACAATGTTGTTTTTGACATTTTAAAACATTTAGATGCTTTTTGCAGTATCTTTACTTAACTTTTTTGTTTGCTTGTCTACATTTATTTTTGAAAGTTTTGATGGTTTTCGGTATCATCTTGGTATATCATCATCACACAACATATATATCACACACACACACAGGAATATTACTATCCATAACAACAGAGAGAACACCCATACATAACACAATATCATCATCTCACACATATCATCATCACATACAGAGAGACAATCATCTCTCAATGAGACACACACTATCTCATCATCATCATCATCCACCCACTCTCTCATATCTCATCTCTCTCTCATCTACGGCATCTATCTCTCTCTATTTTCCCTCATCATCACTCATCATCATACCATCATCATCATCAATATGGCCATCATCCCTATCATCATCATCAATCATATCTCATCACACATATCTCAGAGAGAGACACCATAATCATCATACCATCACTCTACAGAGAGAATACTACTACCATCATCATCATACATCAATATACCATACCATCACAAAAAACACACCAAAAATAAATCATACATCATACATCATACCAAATCATACACATAAAGAGAGAGACATCATCATCATCATCATCAAGAGAGAGTATCATCATCATAAATATCATCATCATCATCAACATCTCAACACCACTCATCATAATAAAAACAAAAACAATATCATCATCATCAATACCAGGACAATATCACCACATCATCATCATCATCAAAAGCAATTCATCAAACAAAGAGAGAGACACCATCATCATCATCATAATCTCACACACATCATCATAAAAAAATCCATCAACAAAGCATCTCCTTATCTCTCTCTCTCTCTTCATACCATCACACACCTCATCTCTCATACCTCATCATACATCCACTATCTCATCATATCTCATCATCTCTCAACAACAACATCATCAAACACCCTATCTCTCATCATCATCATCATCTCAACACATCACCATCATCATCATCATCTAATCTCTAATCATAATCTCTCTCTTTCATCTCTAAACCCCCCCAATCATCTCACTCTCTCTCTCTTCATCTCTCATCTCCCATCTCATCACATCATTCTCTCTTTTCCTCTCATCATCCATTCTCTCATCTCACCCATCTCCTCTCTCTCTCTATCTCCTCTCTCTCTCTCTCTCTCTTTCTCTCTCTCCTACTCCACCTATCTCTCTCTCTCTCTCCCACAAACTACCTCATCTCTCTCCTCCACATCTCTCCCATCTCTCTCCAAAAACATCTCATCATCATCATCTCTCTCATCTCTTATCATCATCCCTCCTCTCTCTCTAACCTCTCCTCTCCACCCAACACCCACCTATCTCATCTCACCCACACCCATCATCGATATTCATCACACCTCTCTCATCAACCCACCATCACCGGACACTCATCATCACATCACCACAAACACCACACATCATCACACACAAAGAACACAAAAAACACAAAGAGAGACATCATCTACATCATCATCACATCAAATACATCAATCTCTCATCACAAAACACACCTCTCACCACCAACTCCCCTCACTCACATCACACACACTCACCAAACAAACCAAACACCACAAACACACCACCACACCACCCCACCACCCCCCCAAGGCACACCACCACACACCACCACCCCCCCCACCCCCCCAGCCCCCCCCCCAACCCCCCCACACCCCACCCCCCCACCCCCCCCCCCACACACACACACACACACACCCCCCAAAACCCCCACCCAAGACACACACCCCCCACCCCCACCCCCCCCCCCCCCCACCAAGAGCACACACCCCACACCACACCACACACACACCCCCCCCACACACACACACCCACACCACCACCCACCCACACACCACCACACACACCACCCCACGGAAGTTGCTTATGGTCTTAATGCTTATGTGTTTGTTGAGATTGACTTTAAAATGTGTTCAATAATGATATGCTTTCTACTGTATGTTCTGTGTTATTGAGGTTGTTGTTGGTCTTATGGCTTTAACTGTAGAGGTTGCTTTGTCTCAGGGTAGTGTTTGTGATGGTTATCCTCTGCTTAGTGTGTATGGGGTTGTTGGTAGTATGCTAGGTAGAACACACACACACCACACAACACACACACACACACACACACACACACACACACACACACACACACACACACAACACAAACACACCACACACACCACCACACAACACACACACACACACACACACACCACCACACCATACATACACACACAGACACACACAGACAGACACACACACACACACAACATACACAAAAAAAAAACACACACACAAAAACAACAAAAAAACAAAAAAAAAAAAAAAAATAAAAAAAAAAAAAAAAAAAAAAAAAATATAAAAAAAAAAAAACAACAACAAAACAAAATAATAAATCAAAAAAATACATTAAATATAAAAACTATAACAACACAAAATATATACATATCATAATACTCTCTTTCATATTTCTAATAAAAATACATATTATATTATATTTTAAATCTTCTATTAATCTCTATATAATTTCAATATATACAATCAATATCATATAAACTATTAATTACATCATTCATACATCATATCTATACATCTTCATAACAAACACATATCAATATACAATATCTCCCCATCATCCACATCATCAAAAACATCATATATCTATCATCTACATTTATCAATCAAAATCATCATAATAAACATCATTCCATAACAATATAATATCATCATCATCATATATCATTCAAATACTTCACTTCATCATATCATATCAATCTCTAACCATCCACAAACAAACAAAAAAAATCTCTAAATATATATCTCTCATACATCAATATCATCATCATCAAAAAATCAATAATCATCACACAATACACATCAATATATCATCATCACATCACATCACAATACACATCATCAACATAACAATCATCACATCATCAATATCATATACACAACATCACTCACAACACATCACAATCAACAATCTATCAACACCAAACCACACATCACAAAACGACAACAACCATCATCAACACATAACATCATCATCATAACGCATACAGCACACCACACACATACAATCATCATCATCATCATCACAATACCAATAACGATAGCACATCATAATAATCATCATCATCATCACATACACGATAGACAACACATACCATCATCAACATCATCATCACACACACACACACACACAGACACACACACACACACACACACACACACACACACACACACACACACACACACACACACGTATAGACAGACACACACACACACACACACACACAGACACACACACACAGACACACACACACACGTATAGACAGACACACACACACACACACACACACAGACACACACACACACACACACAGAACACACACACACAGACACACACACACACGTATAGACAGACACAGACACAGACACACACACACACAGAAATGTGTCAAAAAAGCTAAAAAAAAATGTGTCAAAGAATTGTATAAAAAAAGTGTCTGTCTCTCTCCCTGTCTCTCTCCCTGTCTGTCTGTCTCTCTCCTGTCTGTCTGTCTGTCTGTCTGTCGTCTGTCTGTCTGTCTGTCTGTCTGTCTGTCTCACCTTGTTGATGAGTGTCATGGTGAACATGAGCAGCTCTGTGTCTGAGCCGTTTCTCTCCTCCAACACCTCCATCAGGTAACTCCACAGCTTCACACCTAAACACACAGTACAATACACACAGTACAATACACACAGTACAACACACACACACAGTACAATACACACAGTACAACACACACAGTACAATACACACAGTACAACACACACACACAGTACAACACACACAGTACAACACACACACAATACACACAGTACAACACACAGTACACACACACAGTACACAACACACAGTACAACACACAATACACACAACAAACCCACACACACACACAGTACAACACACACACACAGTACAACACACACACACAGTACAACACACACAGTACAACACACACAGTACAACACACAGTACAATACACACAGTACAATACACACAGTACAATACACACAGTACAATACACACAGTACAACACACACAGTACAATACACACAGTACAATACACACAGTACAACACACACACACACAGTACAACACACACACACAGTACAACACACAGTACAACACACAGTACAACACACAGTACAACACACACACACAGTACAACACACACACACAGTACAACACACACAGTACAACACACAGTACAATACACACAGTACAATACACACAGTACAATACACACACAGTACAATACACACAGTACAATACACACAGTACAACACACACAGTACAACACACACACACAGTACAACACACACACACACACAGTACAATACACACACACAGTACAATACACACACACAGTACAATACACACACACAGTACAATACACACACACAGTACAACACACACACACACAGTACAACACACACACACAGTACAACACACACAGTACAACACACACAGTACAACACACAGTACAACACACAGTACAACACACAGTACAACACACACACACAGTACAACACACACACACAGTACAACACACACAGTACAACACACACAGTACAACACACATACAACACACACAGTACAACACACAGTACAACACACAGTAAACACACAGTACAACACACAGTACAACACACACACACAGTACAACACACACACACAGTACAACACACACAGTACAACACACACAGTACAACACACACAGTACAACACACACAGTACAACACGTCATAACGGGTCCAACAATCATCACTCTGGTTTGGTTGAAATAAACCCTTAATTCACCCATTTACATGTGGAGATATGCTGGCTCTATACACGCTAAAAGTCCTGATTATTTACATGGAGTCTGGTGGAGATATGCTGGCTCTATACATGCTAAAAGTCCTGATTATTTACATGGAGTCTGGTGGAGATATGCTGGCTCTATACACGCTAAAAGTCCTGATTATTTACATGGAGTCTGGTGGAGATATGCTGGCTCTATACACGCTAAAAGTCCTGATTATTTACATGGAGTCTGGTGGAAATATGCTGGCTCTATACACGCTTAAAAGTCCTGATTATTTACATGGAGTCTGGTGGAGATATGCTGGCTCTATACACGCTTAAAAGTCCTGATTATTTACATGGAGTCTGGTGGAAATATGCTGGCTCTATACACGCTTAAAAGTCCTGATTATTTACATGGAGTCTGGTGGAGATATGCTGGCTCTATACACGCTAAAAGTCCTGATTATTTACATGGAGTCTGGTGGAGATATGCTGGCTCTCTATACACGCTTAAAAGTCCTGATTATTTACATGGAGTCTGGTGGAGATATGCTGGCTCTATACACGCTTAAAAGTCCTGATTATTTACATGGAGTCTGGTGGAGATATGCGCTCTATACACGCTAAAAGTCCTGATTATTTTACATGGAGTCTGGTGGAAATATGCTGGCTCTATACACGCTTAAAAGTCCTGGATTATTTTACATGGAGTCTGGTGGAGATATGCTGGCTCTATATACGCCTAAAAAGTCCTGATTATTTACATGGAGTCTGGTGGAAATATGCTGGCTCTACACGCGCTTAAAAGTCCTGATTATTTACATGGAGTCTGGTGGAGATATGCTGGCTTTCTACACGCTAAAAGTCCTGATTATTTACATGGAGTCTGGTGAAATATGCTGGCTCCTATACACGCTAAAAGTCCTGATTATTTTACATGGAGTCTGGTGGAGATATGCTGGCTCTATACACGCTAAAAGTCCTGATTATTTACATGGAGTCTGGTGGAGATATGCTGGCTCTATACACGCTAAAAGTCCTGATTATTTACATGGAGTCTGGTGGAGATATGCTGGCTCTATACACGCTTAAAAAGTCCTGATTATTTACATGGAGTCTGGTGGAGATATGCTGGCTCTATACACGCTAAAAAGTCCTGATTATTTACATGGAGTCTGGTGGAGATATGCTGGCTCTATACATGCTAAAAGTCCCTGATTATTTACATGGAGTCTGGTGGAGATATGCTGGCTCTATACACGCTAAAAGTCCTGATTATTTACATGGAGTCTGGTGGAGATATGCTGGCCTCTATACACGCTTAAAAGTCCTGATTATTTACATGGAGTCTGGTGGAGATATGCTGGCTCTATACACGCTAAAAGTCCTGATTATTTACATGGAGTCTGGTGGAGATATGCTGGCTCTATACACGCGCTAAAAGTCCTGATTATTTACATGGAGTCTGGTGGAGATATGCTGGCTCTATACACGCTTAAAAGTCCTGATTATTTACATGGAGTCTGGTGGAGATATGCGTGGCTCTATACACGCTAAAAGTCCTGATTATTTACATGGAGTCTGGGGAGATATGCTGGCTCTATACACGCTAAAAGTCCTGATTATTTACATGGAGTCTGGTGGAAATATGCGTTGCTCATACACGCTAAAAGTCCTGATTATTTACATGGAGTCTGGTGGAGATATGCTGGCTCTATACACGCTTAAAAAGTCCTGATTATTTACATGGAGTCTGGTGGAAATATGCTGGCTCTATACACGCTAAAAGTCCTGATTATTTACATGGAGTCTGGTGGAGATATGCTGGCTCTTATACACGCTAAAAGTCCTGATTATTTACATGGAGTCTGGTGGAGATATGCTGGCTCTATACACGCTAAAAGTCCTGATTATTTACATGGAGTCTGGTGGAGATATGCTGGGCTCTATACACGCTAAAAGTCCTGATTATTTACATGGAGTCTGGTGGAGATATGCGGGCTCTATACACGCTAAAAAGTCCTGATTATTTACATGGAGTCTGGTGGAGATATGCTGGCTCTATACACGCTAAAAAGTCCTGATTATTTACATGGAGTCTGGTGGAGATATGCTGGCTCTATACACGCTAAAAGTCCTTGATTATTTACATGGAGTCTGGTGGAGATATGCTGGCTCTATACACGCTAAAAGTCCTGATTATTTACATGGAGTCTGGTGGAGATATGCTGGCCTCTATACACGCTAAAAGTCCTGATTATTTACATGGAGTCTGGTGGAGATATGCTGGCTCTATACACGCTTAAAAGTCCTGATTATTTACATGGAGTCTGGTGGAGATATGCTGGCTCTATACACGCTAAAAGTCCTGATTATTTACATGGAGTCTGGTGGAGATATGCTGGCTCTATACACGCTTAAAAGTCCTGATTATTTACATGGAGTCTGGTGGAGATATGCTGGCTCTATATACGTCTAAAAGTCCTTGGATTATTTACATGGAGTCTGGTGGAGATATGCTGGCTCCTCTATACACGCACTAAAAGTCCTGATTATTTACATGGAGTCTGGTGGAGATATGCTGGCTCTATACACGCTTAAAAGTCCTGATTATTTACATGGAGTCTGGTGGAGATATGCTGGCCTCTATACACGCTAAAAGTCCTGATTATTTACATGGAGTCTGGTGGAGATATGCTGGCTCCCATATACTGCCAAAAAGTCCTGATTATTTACATGGAGTCTGGTGGAGATATGCTGGCTCTATACACGCTAAAAGTCCTGATTATTTACATGGAGTCTGGTGGAGATATGCTGGCTCTATACACACTAAAAGTCCTTATTATTTACATGGAGTCTGGTGGGTTTGGGGATTTCTAAATAATAATCTGAGGCGGCAGGTTCCAGCCCTCAACTTCAATATGTTGTATTTTATAAATATGTTAA